>NW_021835968.1:0-47500 GCF_006345805.1 Octopus sinensis | reverse complement strand
ATAGGTCTCGGTCTCTAGTCATTTCCTTAGTGAGACCTAAAGTTCGAAGGTTGTGCTTCACCTCCTCGTCCCAGGTTTTCCTAGGTCTACCTCTTCCACAGGTTCCCTCAACTGCTAGGGTGTGGCACTTTTGCACACAACTATCTTCAGCCATTCTCGTCACATACCAGTGCAAACGTCTCTCTTGCACACCACAACTGATGCTTCTTAGGTTCAACTTTTCTCTCAAGGTACTTACACTCTGTCGATTATGAACACTGACATTACACATCCATTGGAGCATACTGGCTTCATTTCTTGCGAGCTTACGCATATCCTCAGCAGTCACAGCCCATGTTTCACTACCATGTAGCATGGCTGTATGTACACATGCATCATACAGTCTGCCTTTTACTCTGAGCGAGAGGCCTTTTGTCACCAGCAGGGGTAAGAGCTCCCTAAACTTTGCCCAGGCTATTCTTACTCTAGCAGTTACACTTTCAGCACACCCACACCCGCTACTGACTTGGTCACCTAGGTAGCGGAAGCTATCAACTACTTCTAGTTTTTCTCCCTGGAACGTGGTAGAAGTTGGTCTCTGCACATTTTCAGTGTTTATTGCTCCTGAGCATCTGCCACAGACAAAAACTATTTTCCTAGTTAGCCTTCCTTTGACATTGCTGCACCTCTTATGTGTCCATAGCTTACACTTTGTGCACCTTATAGAGTTTCTACCTACACCTTTTTTACAGATCGAGCAGGGCCATCTACCTGAAGGCGTTTGTGATTGGTCTACCTTCCTACTTATTAGGACATTGGTTTTGGCTAAGTTGATTCTAAGGCCCTTCAATTCTAATCCTTGCTTCCATACCTGAAACTTCTCCTCCAGTTCTGATAGTGACTCAGCAATTAGAGCAAGGTCATCAGCATAGAGGAGCTCCCAGGGGCATCCTGTCTTGAATTCCTCCGTTATTGCCTGCAGGACTATGATAAATAGGAGGGGACTGAGGACTGAACCTTGGTGGACCCCAACCTCTACCCGGAATTCTTCACTGTACTCGTTGCCAACCCTCACCTTACTAGCAGCGTCTCTGTACATGGCTCGCACAGCTCTCACTAATCATTCATCTATCCCTAATTTCCTCATTGACCACCAGATAAGGGATTGGGGTATCCTGTCGAAGGCTTTCTCCATGTCAACAAAAGCCAGGTACAGGGGCTTTACCTTTGGCTAGGTATTTCTCCTGCAGCTGTCTTACCAGGAATATAGCATCAGTAGTACTTTTCCCTGGCATGAACCCAAACTGCATCTCATCTAAACTAACTCTCTCTCTAATTAGTTGGGCTATAACCCTCTCCGTAACCTTCATTACCTGATCCAGCAGCTTGATACCCCTGTAGTTATTTGTATCTAGAGCATCACCTTTACCTTTGTAGCAGTTGGCTATTATGCTGCTACACCAGTCATTAGGTATGACTCCTTTGTGTTAACTATACGGGTAACTTGGCTATAGCCGACACTGCCAGATATTTTGAGCATCTCTGCAGTAATTCCTGATGGGCCTGGGGCTTTCCCTGTTTTCATGCTTGTAATTGCCTTAACTACTAAGGAACTGTCAACTCGGATTGCTGGTCCCTCTGTTGGGTCGACATTCAGCAGACTCTCTTTATCCCATTCATTTTCCTCATTCAGCAACCTTTCATAGTGGCGTCTCCAAACCTCTCTCTTTGCATCCTCATTTAGCGCAAGTGAACTGTCATCCTTGCGAACACATTTCTCTCCTACCACATCACGATTCTCTCTCACACACTGTCTTGCAACATGAAATACCTCAAGTCTTTCATCCTCATGGCGCAGAACATTGGCAAATTTTTTCTTATCTGCTTCCCCTCTGGCTAAATACACCTGCCTCCTAGCTTCCCTTCTGGCAGTCAGATACACTTCCCTGCTACCACCGTTCTTCCAGTCTTTCCAAGCCTGTTTCTTTTGTCTAATAGCCCTGTCAACAATATTGTTCCACCACCACATTATTTTGGGTCTTGAGGAGACTTTGCACCAGCCACAGATCTGGCCAGTGGCTTTCAGCAGGTTGTCCCTTAGAAGCGTCCAGTTGTCTTCTACCCCATGTGTAGCTATACCCCCTTCTATTTCGTCAAAGGCTTCAAGTAACATGTATCTAAATCTCTGTCCATTCACAGGGTCTTTAAGCTTCCAGACCCTTCTTCTCCATGTTGGTCGTCTTCTAGTCGTCCTCTTAGTCCTGATCCTAAAGTTACTAACTACCAGTCTATGTTGTGGGGTACATTCTTCGCCTGGGAAGGTTTTGGCATATATATATATTATATATATATATATATATATTATATATACATATATATATATATATATATATATATATATATTTGTATACATATATGTGTGTGTGTAATATATAAATATGTGTGTGTGTATATATATATATATATATATATTATATAATATATAAACATTAATAGATAAAATAAAACGTATGCTATATACATACATATATGTACGTTCCTACCTCTACATGTATATATATATGCATATATGCGTACAGGACACCAAAAAACGTCGAACACAAGGAGAAACGAAAACATAAACACAAAACCAAGGAAATGGAGATTTTTCTGAAACAACGAAAAAATAGAGTACAGGACATACAATACAAGGAAAATTCCCCTTCTTCAGTCGCCTTTGTTTCATCTACTCCATGTTTCGAAGGTCATATATATATATATATACACATACATATGTATACATATACTCTTTTACTTGTTTCAGTCATTTGACTGTGGCCATGCTGGAGCACTGCCTTTAGTCGAGCAAATCGACCCCAGGACTTATTCTTTGTAAGCCTAGTACTTATTTTATCAGTCTCTTTTGCCGAACCGCTAAGTTACAGGGATGTAAACACACCAGCATCGGTTGCCAAGCAATGTTGGGGGGACAAACACAGACACACAAACATACACACACACACACATATATACACACATATATACAACGGGCTTCTTTCAGTTTCCATCAACCAAATCCACTCACGAGGCTTTGGTCAGCCCGAGGCTATAGTAGAAGACACTTGCCCAAGGTGCCATGAAGTAGGACTGAACCTGGAACTATGTGGTTGGTAAGCAAGCTACTTACCACACAGCCACTCCTACGCCTATATACATATATATCATATGTGTGTGTGTGTGTGTGTGTGTGTATATGATGATGATAGATATATATATACGTATATATATGTATACCTATAAATGTTTATATGTACACACACATATATATATACATACATACACACATATACATATATGTATACATACATATCTGCCTGCATACAGACGAGTGGACAAATACATGTTCATATCATATACATGATTACAAACTCAAGCATGCACACATACATACATAGAAAAACACAAACACACACAGCGGTACACATGCAGACAAACATTCATATACATAACGAGACACTCCCGACAGACACAAACATATATCTGCTCATGCATACACCACGTGTGTTGGCACACATACATACCGCACATTGGCTTATAATCTGACCTTTCCCATCCTGCTCCCCCTTTGTATATTATTCCTGTTAAATCATTCAGTTTATCCAGCCACTCATTCCTTTATTCATTTATTCTGCAAGTCTCTTGTTTATTTTTAACCTTTTCAAGATGTAGTCAAGTAGCTAACAAAATGTATGCCATTACAAGTTTATATATATATATATACACATATATATATCATCATCATCGATTAACGTCCGTGTTCCATGCTGGCATAGGTTGGTCAGTCTGATTGAGGTCTGGAGGGCCAGCAGGTGCACCAGGCTCCAATCCGGTCTGGCAGAGTTTCTACAGCTGGATGGCCTTCCTAATGCCAACCACTCCAAAGAATGAAATATATATATATATATATATATATATATATATCAAGAGAGAGAAGGAGAGATAGAGATAGACAGGCAGACAGACAAACTGATAGATAGATAGATAGTTTTTTATGTATACAGACACAGATTTTACACACACATATATCTATCTAGCTATGTAATGAATAATAATAATTACAATCCTTTCAATTATCTGCACAAGGCCTGAAATTTTTAGAGTATGTTTCTTTTTCAGATATATGATATATTGACACTCCTATTGTTTTCTCTCTCATCCTTTCGCTAATTCCCTTTTTTTCTCTCCTTCACTGTTTTCTATCTGCCTCTCTCCCTCCCCCCTCTTTCTCCTTTACTCTCTCTCACTGCTCACATGTAACCATCATCCATCTTTCTTTTCCTTACATGATCATCTTTCTTTTCTCTCAGTGCTGCCCTTTTATGTTTTCACTGTCCTGTTTTTATCCCCAACTTTGACCCTCCATAAACCCCAAATTTTATTTTGGTATTCATATTCAATGCTCGAAATTAGGAGTAGATAGACAGCAGACAACTTTCTATTACTTGTCCTGTTTTCCATTTGTTTCTCTCGTTTGTGCATTCAATGCATTCGTTTTTGTATTTCATGTTGTTTACTGTTGGTGACGTCCTGTACCCATATATGCACATGTATGTGTGTGGGTGTGTATATGTATATATATATATATATATATATATATATATATCTATACAATATGTTACATTACTCGGTAGTCAAGATAAAACTCTGAGTTTCAGATGCCGAAGTGGAAATCCACAACACCATCTCTTCGGTTATCTGGCTATGTTCATGCAGGAATAAAGAATTGTGCCTGCTAAATGGAGCTTGCATGTCCAAGACCATCATATATGAAGCTACCGTAAACTCTATAACACTAAAGACACCGTTTCGACGAAGAAATACGTGGGCCTGACAGAGGGTAATTTCAAGGCCAGGTTCAATAACCACACTTTGAGCTTTAGGCACTGGAACAAAAGAAAAGCGACACAATTATCCAATCATATTTGGTCTTTAAGAGATAAAGGTGTCGATTATAACATACAATGGAAGATTTTGGCCAGATGTAAGCCCTACACTAACGGCAGCGGAAGGTGCGGTTTATGCGACATGGAGAGATGGCTTATCTGGAAAAGCAGCTTAGACCCTACCACATGTCTAAATACAAGGACAGAGCTTTTCGGATCATGCCCACATGTGACTAAATTTCTGTTACGTTTTTGGTCCCCTAAAGAAAACGGATAGACTGCTTTCTGTGTTATGTCCCAAGAAGATTTTATATATTTTATATATTTTTATATATTTTTATGTATTTTTATATAATTTTTATGACGAAAAACGCGAGCGATGTATAAGTACGCAGGCAAAGCAGAGTTATAACAGAGTAATTTCCCTTCATTTTTAACGGTATTTTTTCATAACGTTTTCAAATAGCCAGATAACCGAAGAGATGGTGTTGTGGATTTCCACTTCGGCATCTGAAACTCAGAGTTTTATCTTGACTACCGAGTAATGTAACATATTGTATAGATAAATTTCCTCTATTTACATAATATTGAGGTCTCTTTCTTTCTTTTGTTATCTTACCGTTTTATCAATATATATATATATATATATATATATCCTTAAATCCTTAAAAATGTTTTAGCCCGAAGGCCGCGGCCATGCTGGGGCACACATACACATATGTATGTATGTATGTATATACACACACACAAACACACACACACATATTGTGTATATACACATCTTATACACAGCAGTTCTGGTTGTGTGGTTAAAAAGCTTCTCAGACACATGTTTCGGGTTCAGTTTCACTGCGTGGCAACTTAGGCAAATGTCTTCAAGCTGACAAATGCCATCAGAGTGAATTTGGCTGACAGAAACTGTGTGGCTGCCAGTCATGTCTATATGTGTGCAGATATATACACATACATCTTTCTCTCTGTATATATGTGCGTGTGTGTGTGTATATATACATACACACTTACAAACACACAAAAACACATAGATGCTATACACACGTAGGCCTAGCTATAAAACGAAATCTACTACTAAACACTAGACATTAGTTTAACTTCAACTTGACCTTTATTGAACCTAATCTGCTATAAAAACTCATAGAAACTTTTATGAATGAACTCTCTTTAAGTCTCCTTATACCTTATTTCTTCAGCAGACCAAATTTTATATTCTTCACTAACTCCATAAGTTCAAGAAGAGAACAAAGGAATTTTAATATTATTCAATAGTTTGTAGCTGAACAGTGGAACTCTATGAGAAAGTTAATGTGATAGTAAAAGTCAACACATGGACTTCTAAAGAATATATATGTGTATATGTGTGTGTGTATGCACATAAATATAATGCCTCTACAGATGCATCTATAAATATTTATGTGTGTGTGTATATATATATATATATATATATATATATATATATATATTTATTATATAGAAGGAGCTTCTACAGGACTAGAACTGTTTCATTCAAGAGAAATCTTCAGGAAGCTCAAATCCTGAAGATTTCTCTTGAATGAAACAGTTCTAGTCCTGTAGAAGCTCCTTCTATATAATAAATTAATTTTACTCTGCTATGTATTGAGTACCTTATTTACTGTGGTTAACCCCGAATCAACCCGGGACCTACATATATATATATATATATAGATTTATATATTAACAGTTCTCTCTAGCGTACAAGGAGTCCTAATGATGGATGCCTCTTATGTGTTTAAATGTACACTGTATTTTATATATACATATATATTTTATATATATATATATGTATATATATATATGCACACACATATCTATATACACAACACACATATCTATGTATCTTTATATCATATCAGTCTATAAACACATGTATTAATCTATGTATCTATCTCCCTCTTTTGCTTTCTGTATATATGTATATTTTACATACATATGTACACACACACACACACACACACACACACAGATATGAGAATACAATGCATGCATTCCAAAGTATATTCAATATTCTAAAGCACTGTGTTTTTTAAAATATTCTATACTCTGAAAATATACCATATTCCAAAGGAAGCTCTATTCCAAAATATATTCTCCATTCTAAAGAACATATTCTAAAATATATTTTATATTCCTGAAAACATATTCTAAAGTGTATTCTCTATCCAGTATTTGGTTTGCAAGATTCTTGAGGTGAACTTGCGTATTGAAACAAATTCTGTTGCACGTTTGGAAGGATATTCTGCCAATAATCTTTTTTACTCTAAGCACAAGGCCCGAAATTTGGGGGGAGGGGGCCAGTTGGTTAGATCAATCACAGTATTCAACTGGTACTTAATTTATCGACCCCTAAAGGATGAAAGGCAAAATCGACCTCGGTGAAGTTTGAACTCAGAACATAAAGACAGATGAAATACTGCTCAGCATTTTGCCAGGCATGCTAACATTTCTGCCCACTCACTTCTTTTATAATCTTTAATCTTTTATATGTGTCTGTCATTAGACCGTGGCCATGCTGGGTTACAACCTTGAAGGATTTTAGTTGAATGAATTGACCCAGTACTTTTTTTTTAAAGTCTGGTACTCACTCTATTGTTCACTTTTGCCATATAACTAAGTTACAAGGGTGTAAACAGACCAACATTTGTTATCAATGGTGGTGGGACACACACACATATATGGCAGGCTTCTTTCAGTTTCTGGCTACCAAATCCATTCACAAGGCTTTAGTTGGTCCAAAGTTAGTATAAGACACTTGCCCAAGGTGCCACACAGCAGAACTGAACCTAGAACCACGTGGTTGAGAAACAAACTTCTTACCACACAGCCATGTCTGCACCTGGTTATGATTGTTTGATTAACCATTTGCTCAATCAATCAATCAGGTTGTCAGAGTCCTTTAATCACTATTCCTAACCTCATCTATGACATGCCCTCTCTACTCCAGGATACTCCACAAGAAATAAAAAAAATCCTCTGTACTATACTAAAAGTATTTCATTTAAAGTACACTTTTATCATCACCATCATTGTTTAACCTCTGCTTTCCATCCTGGCATGGTTTGGACAGTTTGACTGAGGACTGGCAAACCAGGAGGCTGCACCAGGCTCCAATCTGATCTGGCATGGTTTCAGGTTTCTACAGCTGGATGCCCTTCCTAATGCCAATCATTCCGAGAGTGTAATGGGTGTTTTTATGTCCCACTGGCACAAGGACCAGTCAGATGGCACTCGCATCAACCACGCTTGAATGATGCTTTTTATGTGTCACCGGCACTTTATATTCCAAAATACATGCTGGTGCTGCATAAAAAGCACAAATGGTAGTGCCACATAAAAAAGCACTCATGCTAGCTCCATGCTTATAAAGCACCCATGCCGGTGCCACATAAAAGCACCCTGTACATGCTGTAAAGTGACTGGCATTAGGGAGGTCATCCAGCTGTAGTAACCATACCAAAACAGACAACTGGACCCTTGTGCAGCTCTCCACCTTGCCAGATCCTGTTGATCTGCCTAATCCATGCCAGCATGGAAAAATTAACACAAGGAAATGAGGAAATGACGAAAGACCGAGACGTCTGAGATATGCTGTGACTGCGAAGACCCGACAAATGAAGTGAGTTCATGGTTCGCAGGACGGCCTGCTGTGCTAACCTTGGATCGTAGAGTGACCCGCTGTGCTTGAGGAGACCTATTGAGTCAAGTACGTCAACATCAACATCAAAATAAAAATCAAATGGAAATTGTAGTTATGATACCCGTGCTGGTAGCACGAAAAAAGCACCAACCAAACGTGGCTGATGCCAGTGCTGCCTGACTGGCATCCGTGTTGGTGATACGTAAAAAGCACCAACCAATTGTGGCCATTGCCAGCCTCCTCTGGCCCCTGTACTGGTGGCAAGTAAAAAGCACCCACTACACTCACAGAGTGGTTGGCGTTAGGAAGGGCATCCAGCTGTAGAAACACTGCCAGATCAGACTGGAGCCTGGCACAGCCTCCTGGCTTCCCAGACCCCAGTCGAACCATCCAACCTACGCTAGCATGGAAAACGGATGTTAAACGATGATGACGATGATGATGATGATGGTGATGGTTCTATTTCCCAAAATATATGCTTTTTCCTAAAATATATTCAATATTCAAACATATATTCTACATAAAAAAAAACAACATATTCTGAAGTATATTCCATATAGTAAAGAACAGTCTATATTCCAAAAAACAATCTTTATTCTTAAGTATATTCTCTGTTGTAAAGAACACTTTATATTCCTAAAGTATATTTAATATTCTTAAACCAACCATATACCATTCCTGCGCCATCCCTGCACTCACACTGCTGAAAACAAAATAATAATTGTATGACCAAAAATAATCATAAAAATCACCAGAATTAAGATCAAGTTTCTAACCAACCTCTAGCTTTATCCAGACCTCAAAAACCACAGAATATTTCTGACAGATTAATCATAATTTTGTTGTTGTTGTTGTTGGTGGTTGAAAGAATGGTGAAGGTGGTGGTGAGGAAAACAGTGGTGATAGTGCTGAGGTTATAGGAGTGGTAGTAGTGATGTTGATGATGATGGTGATGTGTTGGGGCTGTTGGAGATGGGAATGAAGAGGGTGATAGGGATAACAGTGGTATAGGTAGTGGTAGTGGAGGTGTTAACCAGGTTGATAGAAACAATAGTAGAGGTAGGAGAGGCTTTAGGAGTGGTATTGGTGGTGGTAACAATAGTGAAAATGGTAGTGGTGATGATGATAGGTGTGATAGTAGTAGCAGTGGTGGTAGTAGTAGTATTGAATGTAGTATTATTGATTGAAGTGGTGCTCGTGGTTATGGTGTTTTGAGGATAGCAGTGGTTGCTAGTAGTGGCAGTGTTGGTGTTGGTGATAGTGGTGGTGTTGGTAGTGGTTGCAATGGTAACATTGTTGAGGCCAGCTCAGCCCTGACTGAGCAGATCCCATCAAAGATGTTTCAGTGTCCTAGTGCACCTAGGCTCACACTATATAATTCTTTCAAGGGAGTTTTAGTGTTGCTCCTAACAAGATCAGAAGCCACGCGTGGCAGGGGAGGTCGTTAGGGTTATAGAGGGGGGAGTGGTGAGATGATGGGAGGAAGTAGTAGGGGTGAGAGGAGAAATGCTGGTATAATTAGGCGGTGGTGGTGATTAATGTGGCAGTTGTGGTGGTAGTTATGGTATTGATAGTGGTGGTGGTGTTAGATGGGAAATTATGGCTGTAGAATGGGTAGGAGATGAAGAGGTGGTAGTCAGTGGTGGTGGTCATGATTGAGATAACTGCTCAGTTAGAAATGCTGTTGGTAAAACAGTGATGGATGGAGGTGAGAGAGTGGTGATGGCTGGTGTAGTAGAAGTAGTAGTAGTGGTGGTGGTGGTGGTGGTGGTGGTGGTGGTGATGATGATGATAGTACTACTGGTGGTGGTAGTAGTAGTGGTGGTTTTGGTAGTAAACATTTGGGATTGAGTGTCGATGGAGATGAGGGAGAGGGGGTCAGAGTGCACCTCATCCCTGTAGTGGTGGCAGCCTATACTAGTACCAGGTGTGGATTTCAACTGGAGGTAGTAGTAGCAGTAGTGGGAGATGGTAAGGAAGTGGTAGTGGTGTTTGGAGGGGAGGGGAAAAGAAAGAATGATGGGGAGGGGTGTAGTGCTGAGAGTGTGTAAGGTGGGGACGCTGATGGGGGTGGAGCAAATCACTGATGCTGTTAATAGTGCTGGCATAATGATAAGTGGTATTGTGGTGAGGGTTAAATTAAGAGGTGGTGGGCATGGTGAATGTAGCTAGTGGTGGTGGGTAATGGCAATGGCAGCAGTGATGATAGAGATAGTGGTTGTACGTTGTGGTAGTGGTGGTAGTAGTAACAGTGGTAGTGATGGGTAGTATTAGTAGTAGTAGTGGTGGTAGTGAGAGTAGTAGTAATTGTAGTGGTGGTGGTGTTAAAAGTATGTAGTGGTTGTGATAGCAAAAAAAAATTACAAAGTTCCAAACCTCCCACCATCACCACCACTGCTGCCACCATCAATCACAACAAGGAGTGAGGGAAGAGGAGGAGAGAGATGAGAGAAGTTAAAAGTGAACAGAAGTTGATTTGGAGGCGGTGATGGGGGGGGGACTAGGATAGATTAGTAGAATTATTGTTGTTGTAACCAGGGAAGTTGTTCAGCTGGTAGATGAGGTTGTTATCTCCATTTATCTCATGTTCAGAGAGATGGGCTTAACTAATAGAAAATTATATACCACACACACACATACACAAGCACAATATGTGTATATACATGAATATATATATATATATATATATATATATATATATATATATATATATATATATATATATAACAAAATAATAAATAAAACATATGCATGTACAAACATATATGTACATACCTACATCTATATGTATATATACATTATATATGGGTACAGGGCCCCAGAAAAAAACGTTAGAACACAATAAGAAACGAAAACATAAAAAAAAACAAATATATACATATATACATGTATATGCATATATACATTATATATGTATATATATATATATATATATATATATATACACATACATACATATATACATACATACATATATTATACATATACATATATATATATATACATATATACACATATACATATTATATATATATATATATATATATATATATAATATATAATTATTATTTGAGGGAATAAAATCCAAACTTATAAGGAAAAAGAATTCAAATTAGAAATACTAAATCAAATTCCACAAAATATAATATATATTAAATATTAGAAAAAACCACCTTTTATCAATTCAAAATGAATAATTAAATTACACCATCTAGAAAATTACATATAATAGAAAAGTTAAAATTAAAATAACATAATACATAGGTGTAGGAGTGGCTGTGTGGTAAGTAGCTTGCTAACCAACCACATGGTCCCGGGTTCAGTCCCACTGCGTGGCATCTTGGGCAAGTGTCTTCTGCTATAGCCCCGGGCCGACCAATGCCTTGTGAGTGGATTTGGTAGACGGAAACTGAAAGAAGCCTGTCGTATATATGTACATATATATATGTATGTGTGTGTTTGTCCCCCTAGCATTGCTTGACAACCGATGCTGGTGTGTTTACATCCCGTCACTTAGTGGTTCGGCAAAAGAGACCGATAGAGTAAGTACTGGGCTTACAAAGGATAAAACTCGGAGTCGATTTGCTTGAATAAGGGCGGTGCTCCAGCATGGCCGCAGTCAAAATGACTGAAACAAGTAAAAGAGTAATTATTTTAATTTTAACTTTTCTATTATATGTAAGTTTCTAGATGGTGTAATTTAATTATTCATTTTGAATTGATAAAAGGTGGGTTTTTTTCTAATATTTTATATATATATATATATATATATATATATATATATATATAAAATCTTACTTAGAAAGGTATGCGTGCGATACACACACACACACACATATATATATATATAAAGCATTGCTTCCCAACCACATGGTTCTGGTTCAGTTCCACTGCATGACACCTTGGGCAAGTGTCTTTTACTATAGCAACAGATGACCAAAGCCTTGATAGAGGGAAACTAAAAGAAGCCTGTTGTGTATATGTATATGTATGTATGTATATATATATATATTATATATATATATATATATATATATATATATATCGATATGCGAGTGTGTGCGTGTCTTTGTCTGTGTTTGTCCCCCACCATCACTTGACAACGAATGTCGGTGTGTTTATGTCCCCCATAACTTAGCGGTTTGGCAAAAGAAACCGATAAAAGAAATATTAGACTAACAGAGAATAAGTCCTAGGGTCAGTTTCAACTACAACCCTTTAAAGTGGTGCTTCAGCATGGCCGTAGTCAAAGAATATATCTATAATATATATATATACATACACACATACATGTAGCATATTTGGTTAGCACTGTGTACTTATATACATGTGTGTGTGGGTGTGTGTATGTGTGAGAGAAAAGAGAGAGAGAGAGCAAGAGAGAAGAAGGTGAACCAGAAGAAAATTATATAAGATTTAGAAAAGAAAAAAAAGGCTTGTTTGAGGTAATGTCTGTGTCAATGTTTGATACAATATTTGTTAGAGGCAATGTTTAATACGTTTTGTTTAAGACATTGTCTGTTTGAGACAATACTTGTTTGAAAGAGAGTTTGTCTGAAAAAAACCTGTTTGAAACAATGTTTATATTTCATCCATGACCCCATACCAAACTGGCAAGATCAGTACAGTTGACGTTCAATTTTTTGTTAAGTTGTAATTATTTAACCCCAGGTCAACCCTGGTATAGTAGATCTACGATCAAAGACATATCAAGACCATGATCAAAACACCTTTCTATTTACACACACTCGCACACACACACACACACACACATTTTCATTCATAGCGTTCTACCTTTGTTTTCATTTATATATAATACATGGTTATACTGATCCTTGTCTAACAGCCTAGAAATTGGATTACATTTTATCTTAATACTTTACGGAAGGCACTCCCTACTCTGTTATTTCCAGAATGTAGGGGGGAAAAAGGGGCTCTTTGGTATTTTGTTATTGTTGTGTAAATACAGGAGATAACCAAACCAATATAACTAAGAGTTCACAGAAAGTATGTATGTAATCATGCATGTAAGCTATGTATGTGTGCATTTATATTTATATATATGTATGTATGTATGTATGTATGTATGTATGTATGTGTGTGTGTGTGTGTGTGTGTGTGTGTGTGTGTATATATATACATATATAACCAAACACATACATACATACATATAGGCTATAGATTTTCATTTGTACCTCTTATCATGGAACCACAAGGTTATGCAGCTGGTGGTATAGTAATGATTTGTAAAACATTCCAAAAATTCTTCATTTAACTTTCCTGGAATGATCATATGTACATACATTCATACACACAAGCATGTGAGTGCTTATAGCATACACACAAACATATACTTAAAGAGAAATCACACACACACACATACAGAGGGTGGCCTGAAATTCAAAGGTGTTAATAATTTATGTTCTATTTTAAATTTACAATACCTTAGCAGCATATACATATATATATATATATTATATATATATATATATATAATATATATATATATATATATATATCGCCATGATAGATCGTTAGCCACTACACACATTTTTTTCTCTCCTTGTTTTTTCTGTGTCCCTTTCTGTAGAAGAGCGTAGGCTCGAAACGTAAAAGACTTTTTCTATTCCTGAGCGTTTGTTTTGTACACCACCTGTCTTCGTCTTTTGTTTTTTTCGTAAACTCTCCCTATATATATATATATACACACACATATATATATATATTGCAGGTGGCACGTAAAAAGCACCCACTACACTCACGGAGTGGTTGGCGTTAGGAAGGGCATCCAGCTGTAGAAACACTGCCAGATAAGACTGGAGCCTGGTGCAGCGTTCTGGCTTCCCAGATCCCCGGTCGAACCGTCCAACCCATGCTAGCATGGAGAACGGACGTTAAACGATGATGATGATGATGATGATGTATATATATACATACATATAGGAAATGCATGTACATCTTATAAACTACAATTAACAAAAATGCAATTAAAGCAAATTTATTAAAATTTCAGACCCCTTTGCAACTTTCAGGCCATATATGTATGACACTGGAAAAAACAATTGTTATGTAATTAACTTCATTGGCTGTTTCTGCTATAAAGTCCACTTCATATTCAAAGCTCTGATGAAGCTATAAGATGTTATCCTGGTACTCAACTAAGAGTCCACCACATCTTATGGCGGAAACAGCTGTACGCTAATGCAGTTCATTGCATAACATTTGTTTTTTTCCAGTGTCATCCTTTTGTTTCTATTACCACTCTAATACTCATTTAACATTGTTCTACACCAGGTTATTAGTCTCGCTATGACTAATAAAAATATTGATATATATATATAGATACATAGAAAACTATGGAACAGTTCTAGAGGTCAGCTGTAAATATTTCCTTCAAAAACCAGTAAGAAAGAGAATATTCGTGGACAGCTGCATTGAAACCATCAGCTTCTTTCTCTACACAGTTAATAAGTTCATGTTTATGGCTATGATAATAATTGGTGCATTTGGCTTTGTTAGTAAATACCTAAGATATAGGTGTGGCAGTGTGGTAAGAAGCTTGCTTCCCACCACATGGTTCTGGGTTCAGCCACACTGCAAGGCACCTTGGGCAAATGTCCTCTACTATAGCCTTAGGCCGACCTAAGCCTTGTGAGTGGATTTGGTAAATGGAAACTGAAAGAAGACTGTCATATATATCTATACCTATATCTATATATATGTGTGTGTATGTGTGTGTGTGTCTTTGTGTCTGTGATTGTCCCCCCCATCACCGCTTGACAACGGTGTTGGTCAGTTTACATCCCCATAACTTAGCAGTTCAGCAAAAGAGACCAACAGAATAAGTACATGGCTTAAGAAATAAGTCCTGGGGTCAATTTGTTCGACTAAAAAAAAACCTTCAAAGTGGTGCACTAGTATGGTCACAGTCAAATGACTGAAACAAGTAAAAGAATAAAAAAAATAAAGATAATTCTTTTTTAATCTGAGGTTTCAGATGAGGAATGTGATTAGCAGACACACTTTGCAAATACAATCTATAAATGGAATGGTAAAAACTATGTTTTTTTCCAGCTCTTAGTAGAGTGATTCAGAAGCTCATTTTGCAATCATGTGTTTTGGGATTTAGTCCCACTGCACAACACTACCTTGGGATGGGGTTGAAGTTTCTCTTACTTTAGCCCTGGGTCAACCAATGCCTTGTGAGTGATCTTGAGAGACAAAATTGTAGATAGAAAGGTAGATGTTATAACAATGATGAATATGATGATGTACGCAATGTGTGTTTTTGTGCCTGTGCTTGATAATAGATGTTAGTTTGTTTATGTCTTAATAAGTTAGCAGTTTGGAAATCCTTAAGTATTGGGAGCAATTTGTTTGGCGAAGTCCTTTAACCCTTTCATTTCCAACCTGGCTGAAACTGCCTCTGGCTCTGAGTACAAATGTCTTGTTTTCATAAGTTTTGAATTAAAATCTTCCGCCAAACCTTAGTCAGAATTTATGTTCCTAACACTAGCTAAATGATAACTAAGTTATTTTACTAAATTCTTTGTTATATTTAAAGTAATTTAAAGAAACACAGAGCATCTCAAAATAAATATGGTAACAAAAGGGTTAAGGTAGTGTCCGAGCACAGCTACCAACCAATGACTAAAGCAATTTTTGTCGAACTTAATTCCATTTTCTTTTTCAGCCTGACACTTATTCTGTCATTCTCTTTTGCTAAACTGCTAGGTTACGAGGATGTAACCAGCACCAGTTGCCAAGCGGAGGACAAACATAGACAGAAAGACATACACACACAATGGGCTTCTTTCAGTTTCCATCTATGAAATCCACCCACAAGATTTTGGTTGGCCTGAGGCTATAGAAGACACTTGCCCAAGGTGCCATACATTGAGACTGAACCGAGAACCATGTGACTGGAAAACAAACTTCTTACCACACAGCCATGCCTGTGCCTGTGTGTGTGTGTGTGTGTGTGTGTGCATGTGCTCGTGTGAGATGGGCTTCCTTTACAGTTTCTCCCTATCAAATCCGCTCATAAAGTTTTGGTCAACCAGAGGCTGTGCGGTGGGACTGAACTTAATACAATAAAGTTAGGAAATAAACATTTTAACCACACAGCCATGCCTGCAACATTATATAAAATCTAACATATGCTCATAACAAAAATATATTTATCCACATTATACTCATACAAACACACACACATACATATATAAACATGTACATCTGTCTACAGAAGCAAGGAATTACCAAGAATATATACTTTACCATTTCTAAAGTCTACATCATCTTAACACAACCACTTACAGATTTACAGACTTGCAGACTTCCAACGAGTTTTCTATTTTTGGTACATTTTGTTTACTTTTTTTCTTATTGTTTATTGAAACAAACCTGGGAAGCTTTCCCAAACATGTTTCTGTCTCAACTCACACAGAATACATTAGTAACCGGGGTGGCAAATTCAACTAGACCAGATGCACTCTTTCAAATGTAGTCTAAACTGAGAGAGTAGAACATGAAGTAATCAATATGTGTTGTAGACTTCATCCATTGCTTTTCTCTTGCCAAGTTCACTCTGAGCAAGCGGGTAGACTGGGTGTCTGGTCTGAAGACAAATGACATGATATGTCAGAAGTTTTGTTCCTTATTATAGCGACCCCTTGAGTGGAGGTGCAATTCCATCTGCTCTCACCTCCGCCTCCACCACCACTGCCACTGTCGCCACCACTACCGCCGCCACCAGCATTGCTCCTGTCACCACCACCCGAGGTGCCATACAGTGGAACTGAGACTGAAGTCAAGTGGTTCAGAAACAAACTTCTTCACCACATAGCTAAGCAATATGCCCCATCCCCACCATCATCCCCACATTACACAGACATCCATGGGAGTAGAAATTCAGAAGACACACACACACAGAAATGGCAACCAGAAACTATGGAGAGAAAATCTGGGGTCAAAATCTTTAAAGAATTCTTCATAGAAACAGCATGATGTCTCACATTCTACAAGAACCATATATTTGTTTTTCCTATGTTTTGGTGCTGAAGGGATAGAAGAAACGGAATGGTAAATATTAGGGGTTTATTTATCAGATTTGGCGAAGTCGAGCTTATGAAGTGGGTTATCGTGGGTAAGGATCTTCAAAAAATGAAAATATCCCGAATTTTATAAATACATTAATGTATTACTTGTATACATGCATGTATGTGTCTGAGAGAGAGAGAGAGAGTGTGTGTGTGTGTGGTGTGTGCATGTGCTCGTGTGAGATGGGCTTCCTTTACAGTTTCTCCCTATCAAATCCGCTCATAAAGTTTTGGTCAACCAGAGGCTGTGCGGTGGGACTGAACTTAATACAATAAAGTTAGGAAATAACATTTTTAACCACACAGCCATGCCTGCAACATTATATAAAATCTAACATATGCTCATAACAAAAATATATTTATCCACATTATACTCATACAAACACACACACATACATATATAAACATGTACATCTGTCTACAGAAGCAGGAATTACCAAGAATATATACTTTACCATTTCTAAAGTCTACATCATCTTAACACAACCACTTACAGATTTACAGACTTGCAGACTTCCAACGAGTTTTCTATTTTTGGTACATTTTGTTTACTTTTTTTCTTATTGTTTATTGAAACAAACCTGGGAAGCTTTCCCAACATGTTTCTGTCTCAACTCACACAGAATACATTAGTAACCGGGGTGGCAAATTCAACTAGACCAGATGCACTCTTTCAAATGTAGTCTAAACTGAGAGAGTAGAACATGAAGTAATCAATATGTGTTGTAGACTTCATCCATTGCTTTTCTCTTGCCAAGTTCACTCTGAGCAAGCGGGTAGACTGGGTGTCTGGTCTGAAGACAAATGACATGATATGTCAGAAGTTTTGTTCCTTATTATAGCGACCCCTTGAGTGGAGGTGCAATTCCATCTGCTCTCACCTCCGCCTCCACCACCACTGCCACTGTCGCCACCACTACCGCCGCCACCAGCATTGCTCCTGTCACCACCACCCGAGGTGCCATACAGTGGAACTGAGACTGAAGTCAAGTGGTTCAGAAACAAACTTCTTCACCACATAGCTAAGCAATATGCCCCATCCCCACCATCATCCCCACATTACACAGACATCCATGGGAGTAGAAATTCAGAAGACACACACACACAGAAATGGCAACCAGAAACTATGGAGAGAAAATCTGGGGTCAAAATCTTTAAAGAATTCTTCATAGAAACAGCATGATGTCTCACATTCTACAAGAACCATATATTTGTTTTTCCTATGTTTTGGTGCTGAAGGGATAGAAGAAACGGAATGGTAAATATTAGGGGTTTATTTATCAGATTTGGCGAAGTCGAGCTTATGAAGTGGGTTATCGTGGGTAAGGATCTTCAAAAAATGAAAATATCCCGAATTTTATAAATACATTAATGTATTACTTGTATACATGCATGTATGTGTCTGAGAGAGAGAGAGAGAGTGTGTGTGTGTGGGGGGGGGGGGGGCGCATATTCATGTGCACATGCATAAATCTGCATATAAGTGTGTAAAGCATGTGTACATGCACATGTGTGTGTTTGTGTACATGAGCATGTGTGTAGGAATGACGTTTACGTGCATGTGTATGTGCTTGCATATATATATATATACACACACATACATATATATATACATACACACACATATATATATATATATATATACATATATAACGGGAAAGTTTACGAAAATAAACAAAAGACGAAGGCAGGTGGAGTACAAACAAACAAATGTATTAGTATAGCGCTCAGGAATAGAAATAGAAAAGATACATACATATATATATATATATACATATATATATACACATATAATTATATATATATACACATATAAGTGTATATATATATATATAAACATATATAATAAATATGTGTGTGTGTGTGTGTGTGTGTGTGCGTGTGTGAATGTCTGCATTCTTGTGAGCAAAGGCTTGCCATATGTGGGTGAATGCTCTTCCAGTCACTAACCTTTGCTTGTTTTTCAAGTAAGAGATTTCTGTACCCAACAGGTTTCCAAAAGTGCAGAACAACAGTCACATCATCAACAAGTGAGGTTAGCATCAGTACTACCGCATACATAAGGGACAAACATGGAAATAAACATTTGTGCACATTTGCATACAACACCTGTTCCATACGTCTGTCTCTCTCTCTCCCCATTCTGTGTGTGTGTATGTGCATGTGTGTATTTTGTAGATAGGGTTAAAATTCAAGCTGTGTTGTTTGAATCTCTGTTTCTAATAGGAGATATGTTACATGTTTTCTACTACATCTACAACATGCGTAATTTTGTAACTCCTACTAGCAAATGGAACATGTGTAATGGTGAATAAAAAATATCAAAAAAATTTTCAAATCTCCTGTTGGAACACTAAGAGCACCATCTGAGCATGATTGTTGCCAGAGCCACTGACTGGCCCTCGTGTCGGTGGCACATAAAAAGCACCATTTGAGCATGATCGTTACCAGCAGAGTGGTTGGCGTTAGGAAGGGCATCCAGCTGTAGAAACTTTGCCAGATCAGATTGGAGCCAGGTGCAGCCATCTGGCTCGCCAGTCCCCAGTCAAACTGTCCAACCCATGCCAGCATGGAAAGCGGACGCTAAACGATGATAATGATGATGATGATATATATATATATATATATATATATATATATATATATATACACATATATATAATGTGTATGTAACCAATGGAGTTCTGTACAAAGTCAAACCTGCTGCATTCAGCATTTAATAGATAGGTCATAATGAAAGAAAAATTGCATGAATTTGTGTGTGTGTGTGTGTGTGAACACAAGTGTATGATTACATGCATATGTTTGTAACTGTATGTTTGTTTACAAGCACACACAAAATATATACATATATACATGTATACAATATATATACATATATACACAAAATATACAGACATGTATCCATGCAATGTTGCTGCTTCATTAACACCTGGATTTTAAAAGGTGAAAACAATAGCTTGAAGAGAAAATATTGCATGAATCTATATATGCATGCAAACGTTTGATCATATGCACATGTATATATACCTCTAAACATATCCATACAACTCATATATATATGCATACATACGTACACAACACAACACACATATGCACACTGAAGCATCCATTATCATTGCTCTGTTAACACATTGATTTTAAAAGATGAAAACAACAGATTAGACATATCAGTAGTACCACATTGGTTATTATTATTATTATTATTATTACCGCCACCTTAGCAAAGCTGGAGGTATTGTTTTCAGTCTTGTTTGCTTGTTTGTTAATTTATGGACAAGATATCTCAAGAACCACTGGATGGATTCCAATGAAAGCTTCAAGGATGTTTGGCCTCGTGACTGAGAGGAACTGATTAGATTTTGGGATTGATCTGGTACCGGACACGGATTATTTCTCTGTTTTTTTAAACTAAATTTTTGAGAGCAGTCAGGTTCATTTTTAGTATTCTCATTTGTGAGAGCAGTCGAGTTCATTTTAGATATTCTGATTTTAAAAAAACATCTCTGGCTAATCATTGAGAGGACGCTGGTGTTGCTTTGTTATTATTATTATTATCATTAAGGTGATAAGCTGGCAGAATCGTTAGCACACCGGGCAAAATGCTTAGCAGTATTTCATCTGTCTTTACATTCTGAGTTCAAATTCTACCAAGGTTAACTTTGGCTTTCATCCTTTCAGGGTCAATAAATTAAGTGTCAGTGAAAAACTGGGGTCGATGTAATCGACTATTCCCCTCCCCACAAATCTGAGGTCTTGTGCCTCCAGAAGAAAGGATTATTATTATTATTATTATTATTATTTATGGTTAGCAGCATTTCATCCATCTTTAACATCCTGAGTTCAAATTCTGCCAGGTTTGAATTTACTTTTCATCCTTTTGGCGTTGATAAAATAAGTACCAGTTGAGCACTGGAGTTGATGCAATTGACTACCCCCACCTGCCAAATTTCAAGCCTTGTGCCTATAGTAAAAAGGATTATTATTATTATTATTATTATTATTCCGCAAGCTGGCAGAATTGTTAGTGCACCAGGTGAAATGTTTAGAAGTATTCCGTTCTGTCTTGTTCTGAGTTCAAATTCTGCCAGGGTTGACTTTGCCTCTCATCCTTTCGGCATCGATTGAATAACTACCAGTTACATACTGTGATCGATGTAATCAATTTAATCCCTTCCTCCAAATTTGAGGCTTTTGCTTCCAGTAGAAAGGATTATTATTATTATTATTATTAGAAGAGTGATCTGGCAGAATCATTTACTGGATAAAATGCATAAAGACATTTCTTCCAGCTCTTTATATTGTGAGTTCAAATTCTGCTGAGGTCAACTTTGTCTTAATCCTTTTGGTGTCAATAAAAAAAAGTACCAGTTGAATACTGGGGTTGATGTAACCAACTAGCCCCCTCCCCCAAAATTTCAGGCCTGCTTATAATAGAAAGAATTATTAGTGTTGTTATTGTTAGCTCTGTACAACAATAAAAAGACCCCCTTCGGTCATGAATGACCATGGGATTGATCTAGAAAGTTCCCCTCCAAGGCACAAGTCTGGACAAGGCTGTTTATGGAAGACCAGCAGTCGCCCTTCCATACCAGCCTCCCCTCTCCACACCACCAATATTATCCAAGGGAAAAGCAAAGACCAATACAGCTTGGCACCTGTGATGTCGCAACTCATTTCTATAGCTGAGTTAACTGGAGCAACGTGAAATAAAGTGTCTTGCTCAAGAACACAACACACAGCCTCGCCCAGGAATCCGTGTGCCCGACACTCTAACCACTGAGTCATGTGCCTTCACTGTACATCAATACTAAATAATTTAATAATTTTACTGCCTAGGTACTAAAGCTCTTTCTAAACCCAGTTTATGTTAAAGAGTAAATAACTGGCACTCCATTGGTGACATGGTAATAGGCACTCTATTGGTAAAATGGACGAGGGCTCCAGTTGATGCATTCAGCAGAACGAAGGCGCCAAACTGGCAGAAACATTAGCATGCCGGGCGAAATGCTTAGCGATATTTTGTCTGCCATTACATTCTGAGTTCAAATTTTGCCGAGGTCGACTTTGTCTTTCATCCTTTCGGAGTCGATAAATTAAGTACCAGTTACGCACTGGAGGTCGATGTAATCGACTTAATCTCTTTGTCTGTCTTTGTTTGTCCCCTCTATGTTTAGCCCCTTGTGGGGTAATAAAGCAATAAGAATCGTTAGCATGCTGGATGAAATGCTTAGCAGTAATTCGCCCGTCGCTACGTTCAGAGTTCAGATTCCGCCAAGGTCAACTTTGCCTTTCATCCTTTCAGGGTTGATTAAAATAAGTACCAGTTACGCACTGATGGTCGATGTAATCGATTTAATCTCTTTGTCAATCTTTGTTTGTCCCCTCTATGTTTAGCTCCTTGTGGGTAATAAAGAAATAAGAACAGCCTGCTCGTGAAATTATTGTGTAAGTGGCTGAGTGCTCCACAAACATGCATACCCTTAACATAGTTCTCAGGGAGATTCAGTGTAACAGAATGTGACAAGATTGGCCTTTTGAAATACAGGTAGCTCTCATTTTTGCCAGCTGAGTGGACTGAAATAACATTGAAATAAAGTGTCTTGCTGCAAGGAACTGAACTGATGACCAACCTCATAATCATGAGCTAATTACCCCAAACACTGAGCCATGCACCTTCACCATTTAATAGTAAAGTGGGTACAAAAGTACTTGAAGTGGGTGATTGAAATTGTAAATAATATTACACCTTTGGTGATAGACTTTTTTTAACACAGGCATGCAAAGAAAAAAATGACAATAACATCGGTGGTGATGATGATGGTGATAGTGGCAATTGTGATGATATCTGATGAAGAGTGGCAGAACATAAGCACAAGTAAATAAACTGGTGACTTTGACCTGCTTCTTAGTAAAAATAAAAGATTATATGTCAGCTATTCAGTACTAATAACTGGGTCAAGAGGATCAATGAATGGAATGTGGGCATTTACAGTCACAGAGTTTCAGAGAGAGCACATCGCATCACTAGTTGATATTACAAACAGACACACACATTGAAATAAATATTGTTTCTTTTTACTAAGATATTTTGTACTTTTAACCTTTTCGTTACTAACCCAGCTGAAACTAGCTCTGGCTCTGAGTACAAATGTCTTGTTTTCATAAGTTTTGAATTAAAATCTTCCACTAAACCTCAGTCACAATTTATGGTCTTAACACAAGCTTAATGACAACTAAGTTATTTTACTAAATTCTTTGTTATATTTAAAATTAATTGAAAGAAACACAGAGCATCTCAAAATAAATACAAATGTGTATATCAAGCTTCTAGCATTAAAACTGGCTGTTTCTGGGCCAAATATTTTATTTGTTTTATGTTCAAAATGGCCAGATCTGGTCTCTCTCACTGACCCAACAATGTCATTAAAAAAAATAGTCACATTATTGAAATCCCAAAGCTATGATATAATGAATAATTAATTGAAAACAATGTGAATAAATAAGGAATTACATTTGACAGAGTAATCTGAATGCCAATGGATGAAATTAAGTTAACAATGCAGGACACAAGTCATCACTCTGAGAGGTATTTTCAAAATACCAACATACCCACAATATTGATTTCAAATTTTGGCACAAGGCCAGCAATTTCGGGGAGGGGGTAAATTGATTGCATCAACTCCAGTTACTCAACAGGTACTTTGACCTCGAAAGAATGAAAGGTATTGAAAGACCCCGAAAGAATGAAATTTGAACTTAAAACCATGAGCATGGATGAAATGCCGCCAAGCATTTCACCCAGTGTGTTAACGGTTCTGCCAGCTTGCCAATAACAATATTAACTGCTTGTTATTGAAGTATTTATCAAGACTGGTGACTCCAAAAATTTTTTGCCATACGATATACATAGCTTAAGCCATAGTACATAGTGTTGTACTTTGTATGTTGTCATAACAGAAATGAAATGCAAGAGAAGAAGCAGAATGACCAAAAATAAGTGAGCTACATGTATATTAAGAACATATCTCAAAGACTAAATCTAACAGAGCTTCTACGTAGTGTGTGATGCAGGTATTTTCCACCTACATCTTTCACATGAACCACCTTAAGAGGAAATAGAAATGTGGAAGATAGATGTTGGTGGGTATATTTCACAACTAGACTAAACAATTTTGCCATTGAGAACTAAATACCTTCTAGTAAAGATTGTTTGTCAACATAACATGGCAGTCCTGGTTTAGGACTAATGTTGCTGTAATTTAGCCCCAGGAGACATCATCTCCAGCTGGCTATACAACACAATCTGTGTCCTTATATTTTCAAACAAGGGAATCTAGCACCCCAACTCAGCTCAAAACAATATCTGTGTATCGCGATTTCTGGGTTATTTCCCTTCATCAGCACAGAATAAATGCTCAGCTAGAGGTGTCTGCTGGGGCTAAATTACAGCAACATTAGTCCTAAACCAGGACTGCCATGTTATGTTGACAAACAATCTTTACTACAAAGTACTATTGCTGAATATCTCACGTTGTGAGATTTAAAAATAGTAATTTTCTAAAACCCTTCTTCCAAGAGACAAAGAGAGTAGAGGCCAGGGAAAAAAAAACAAAAAAAAAACATAAAAATGACAATGTTATTATTATTATTATTATTATTGGTGGTGGTCAGTCACTCTAAATGATTTATTCATCCCAGTTGTGGCTAACAATAAGTTCATTAGTTCAAATGAGACTGGGAGAAAGAAAAAAAATTTCATTTGAGTGCAATCGATTTGTTAATACTGGAGAGTGGATTGAATATGGAAAAAACAATGATGATGATGATGATGTTAATCATGGCTAATACATTAAAGTAATAAAACTATTGGCCTCTTGGCCTGGAGCTATGTTTATGAGTCACTCTGGTATGAGACAGATATGAAGAAACAAATAATAAATCAAATTTATGTTCCATAAATTGGTATAAGCATATAATGTGTGTGCCCGCATGTACATATACATATGTGTGTATGTGTATCATCATCATCATCATCATCGTTTAACGTCCGTTCTCCATGCTAGCATGGGTTGGACGGTTCGACCGGGGATCTGGGAAGCCAGAAGGCTGCACCAGGCTCCAGTCTTATCTGGCAATGTTTCTACAGCTGGATGCCCTTCCTAACATCAACCACTCCGTGAGTGTAGTGGGTGCTTTTTACGTGCCACCTGCACAGGTGCCAGGCGAGGCTGGCAACGGCCATGGTCGGATTGGTGTATTTTACGTGCCACCGGCACGGAAGCCAGTCAAGGCGGCGCTGGCATCGGCCATGAGTCGGATAGTGCTTTTTATGTACCACCAAACCAGGGATCCTGGCTGGTTCAATTCGATTTCGATTTCGCTTTCGCTTGCCCCAACATGTCTTCGCAAGCAAAGGGGGTTGGCATGGGTGCCTGTCGTCGGATGAGGTTCTACATCGACTTCGCTTGCCTCAACAGGTCTTTGTGTCCAAGAGAGGAAAGGCATTCATAAGTGGGCTGGGCTCACTTGTCCTGCCTGGTCTTCTCACGTACAGCATATTTCCAAAGGTCTCGGTCGCTGGTCATTTCCTCAGTGAGGCCTAAAGTTCGAAGGTCGTGCTTCACCACCTCGTCCCAGGTTTTCCTGAGTCTACCTCTTCCACGGGTTCCCTCAACTGCTAGGGATTGGCACTTTCTCACACACCTATCTTCATCCATTCTCGCCACATGACCATACCAGCGCAATCGTCTCTCTTGCACACCACAACTGATGCTTCTTAGGTACAACATTTCTCTCAAGGTACTAACGCTCTGTCGAGTATGTACACTGACATTACACATCCATCGGAGCATACTGGCTTCATTCCTCAGCAGTCACGGCCCATGTTTCACTGCCATGTAGCATGGCTGTTCGTACACATGCATCATACAGTCTGCCTTTTACTCTGGGCGAGAGGCCTTTAGTCACCAGCAGAGGTAAGAGCTCCCTAAACTTTGCCCAGGCTATTCTTATTCTAGCAGTTACACTTTCAGCGCACCCACCCCCACTACTGACTTGGTCACCTAGATAACGGAAGCTATCACCTACTTCTAGTTTTTCCCCCTGGAAAGTGACGGAAGTTGTTTTCTGCAGATTTTCGGAGGTTAATGCTAACGAGCATCTGCCACATACAAAGACTATCTTCCCAGTTAGCCTACCTTTGACATTGCTGCACCTCTTATGTGTCCATAGCTTACACTGGGTACATCTTATAGAGTTTCTACCTACACCTTTTCTACAGATCGAGCAGGGCCATCTTCCTGAAGACATTTGTGAATTGTCTACCTTCCTACTTATTAGTACTTTGGTTTTAGCTAGGTTGACTCTAAGGCCCCTCGATTCTAAACCCTCCTTCCACACCTGGAACTTCTCCTCCAGTTCTGATAGTGACTCAGCAATTAGAGCAAGGTCGTCAGCGTAGAGGAGCTCCCAGGGGCAACCTGTCTTGAATTCCTCCGTAATTGCCTGGAGGACTATGATAAATAGGAGGGGGGCTGAGTACTGAAACCTGGTGGACCCCACCTCTACTTTGAATTCTTCTGTGTACATGTTGCCAACCCTAACCTATATACATATGTAAGTATGTACATGGACAGACGAATGAACGTCTGTCCGTCCATCTATCTATCTATATAACTCTTTAACTAGTTTCAGCTTGAGAGCTGTGGCCATGCTGTAGCACCACTGTTAAATTTGCTACGTTTTCACTACTTGAAATCTCCTCTTAGATATGTGATTTCAACCTGCTATGGGTCCCTCAGTGACAGATGTCCAGCATGTATAATACATATAAAAATTAAAATAAATAAATATTCAATGCAGATGGAAATATGAAATACACACAAACACACTGACATAGTCCTTTTACAGGTGAATACAGCATTACTCAGAATTTCACAAATGTTTAATATACATATATAGATGCAGGAGTGTGGCTGTGTGGTAAGTAGCTTCCTTACCAACCACATGGTTCGAGGTTCAGTCCCACTGCGTGGCACCTTGGGCAAGTGTCTTCTACTTGGTAGACAGAAACTAAAAGAAGCCCATCAAAATATATGTATATAAGTGTGCGTGTTTGTGTTTGTCCCCCCCCCCCCAACATTGCTTGACAAACGATGCTGGTGTGTTTATGTCCCCCGTAACTTAGTGGTTCGGCAAAAGAGACTGATAGAATAAGTACTAGGCTTACAAAAAATAAGACCTGGGGTCAATTTCCTTGACTAAAGGTGGTGCTCCAGCATGGCCGCAGTCAACTGACTGAAAAGAGTATATATATATATATATATATATATGAGGCGACTCCAGGTCACCATCATCACTCGGGCTCATCACAGATTTTGCATAAGACACTTGCCTGCTCAAAGAATTTAAAGTTTTTCTGCTTTATTTCTAGTCCTAGATGGTTTATTTTTTATATCTAACACTATGTCTTTCTGCATTTCTAAGTTAAGGGTTAAAATAAAGCAACCCTGCAAAACACAACTGATCTTTGCACACAGATGCACAGAATAACACCAATCAATTGATGTTAGCAGAGTGCACCTGTACTCTTGACAAGAGATACTAGTTTGTCTTTTACCCCTACCAGGCTTGTTCATATTAGCCCGAGTTGCTGGGTAATTTTTCGTTCCTTTAAGAATATTGTAGAACAGAAGCTTTTCATAGATTGGAATTTAAATCCTAATCTCTATAGAAATTTATTATTTTAAGAAAACATTGAATTTGAATTACTTTTAATTTTTTAGATAACAACTCAGGTTGTAACTCGTGAGTCCGAGTCAAGTGAGGGTGAATGATGTTGAGAGAGTGTCTGCTACGAATGGTTCTGAATGAAAGTAAATGAACTGCAACCAGGCTCAATAAAAGGAGCCCGAGTTATTGGCTTCAATTTCATACTTGAAGTCAGTGTTGGCAGAAATGAAATCAGCTTGCAAATACACGTTCGCTTTACTAAATTTCTACTCGGGCTAAGACCAAACAGCCCAAGTGTCAGAATCACCACTGATCTATATATATATATATATACATACATACATGTGATGGCCGGTTTAACCCTTTAGCATTCAGATCGTTCTGTCAAAGGTATCACATGCTTATTCCCGTTCATCATGGATTATATCATAATTTCGAAACTTTGATAATGTGATTGTTTATTTTAAAAATGACATTGTAAGGTAGGTGTGAGAGGCTGGATATGGCCAGTTTGAACATAGAGAAGGTAGAACATTTGGGCAGGATGTGGCTGTTTTAAATGCTGAAGTGTTAATATAGAATACAGAACCATGAAAGAGCAAGTTATTTAAATGGATATTTTTAGTTATTTTGATATGCTACAGCAAGACTAGATCTATACTTTAATCATCAAAGCAAAGTGGCAGTCTACTGCAGGCCTACATCAGTATTTTAATTATATTAGTATTGTACAGCAAGCTGAAATCTATATTTTTATCATTGATGTATTTTAATATTGTATGGAAAGCCTAGATCTATATTTAAATTATTGCAATATTTTAATATTCTCCAGCAAGCCTACATCAACATTTTAATCATTTCAGTATTGTACAACCAACTGAAATCTATATTTTTATCATTCAAGTATTTTAATATTCTCAACCATGAGCCTAGAACTATATTTTCAGCAAGTAAGTATTGCACAGCAAGCAGCCAAGATCTATATTTTAAACTTGTATTTTTAATATGCTACAGCAGGCCTTGATTGAGGTTTTCAATGTAAAATATGATTTCAAACAGAGGAAGAGGGTCACAAATTTGAGAAAGAGAGAAAGCAAAGACAGTGCAACAGACCTGGTGTTGAGGAAGATGAAAACAAGAAGTGATTCTGTTGAGATTTGAACCCAGAACAAAAAGCAATGAATCTAAATACTGCAAGCTATTTACTTTTAATGCTTTATCAATTCTGCCATTCCACAATCCTAATTACAAAACCGTGTCCCTGGAGAAAGGATGAAATATTTAGGAGGTTTGCATATAAGCACAGGCTGTGAGGTAAAAAGTATGCTTTCCAACCACATGGTTCCAAATCCAGTCCCATAGTATGGCACCTTGGGCAAGTGTTTTCTACTATAGCCTTGCACTGACCAAAGCCTTGTGAGTGGACTTGGTAAATAGAAACTGAAAGAAGCCCACATTATACATGTGTGTGTCTTTGTGTCCATATTTACACCCCCCCACTGCCTGACAACCGATGTTGGTGTGTTTATGTCCACATAACTTGGCAGTTTGGCAAAAAGGACCGATAAAATAAGAACCAGACTTAAAAAAGCATTGGGATCGATTTGTTTGACTAAAATCGCTCAAAGCAGTGCCCCAGCATGGTCACAGTTTCAGGAGTGAAACAAGCAAACGATAAGAGATTAAAGAAAGACAATTCAAAACCGACAAAGTCTGGCAGAGGCAGACCTTACCTCAGGGAAACATATGAGATGGAACAACAACAAAAGGTGAAAGGAAGCTGCAAAGGGAAAAGCAGAACACCAAATGGAGACATGCAGAAGAAACATCCCAGATTTGAGGACAGTGGAGAATAGTCATCAATGGTATGTGCTCAGCAGGGAGTGAAGGGCTTCATTTAATCATGGCCATGAGCACAAGGATGGTTTGCTACTTAACCACATGATCCCTAATCCCTATGGTCCTAATGTAAAGGCACGTGGTTAATGCTTAGGTTATTTGGCTTACAATCGTATGGTCGTGAGTTCAATTCCCAGAGACATGTGTCCTTGAGCGAAACACTTTATTCCACTTGGCTGGCAAAAATGTATTTCATAGGGCCAGCCTTCTCCCTGAGAACTATGTTCATTAAGGGTATCAATGTCTGTGGAGTACTCAGCCACTTGCATGTTAATTTCACGAGCAGGCTGTTCCATTGATTAGATCAATTGGAACTCTCTTCATAGCTGTAACCATTGGAGTGCCAGTATAAGCAAAAGTTTGATCAATGAGACTGAATTAGTAGATAGAAACTGTAAGAATCCTAATCTGTGTGTGTGTGTTGTGTGTGTGTGTGTGTGTGTGTGTGGTGTGTGTGTGTGTGTGTGGTGTGTGTGTGTGGTGTGAGTGTGTTAGTGCATGCATATGTGAGTGTATGTGTGTTTGTGAGCATGTTCTCATTTTCCTCTTTGCTTCATGTTTTGTGCACTGACTGTAAACAAAGTCAACAGTGTTATTGCTTACAATCTTCTGTGAAAACATGTCTGGCCATGAAGCTGTTTATTGTTCCCAAGAAGATGGCAGCTAATAGCTTGCTTGGAAACAGATGGGGTTGGTGACAGGAAGAGCATCCAGATGTAGAATAGATCTGCTTCAACAATACAACCAAGGAAATATGGATGAAATGATGATGATGATGATGATGAAAATCAGGATGTTGATGGTGGTGATGATGATGATGATAATGGTGATGAAGATAATGATGATGACGAGAAGGATGATAATGTCAATGACACTGAAGACCATGGTGATCAAGTGGTGATGATGATGGAGACGATGATGATGATGATGATGATGGAGATGATGAAAATGATGTAGATGATGGAGATGATAAAATTGAGGCAGATCAAATAAACAATATAACCACTTTATTTATTAATTTATTTATTTTTGAATAAAGCTATTTTAAACAGACTCTGTTTGAGAAGTTTGTCATCATCATTCCCAAATAAGTGAACTGTTGTGAACGAAACAAACGAAAAAGAGGAGAATTAAACCATAAAAAATTTATTTGACTGTAAAATCTCCCTCAATAGAAATCAGATTGTCTGGAATAGTTCTAGAATTGAGAAACAGAGAAGGAAATAAGCTCTTTTCATAATTGTTTCATTGAAACTAAATTGAATACAAAACATCTGGCAAATACTCTGGATAATATTTAATTTAAGAGCGATGCTAAAAATCCAGTACACATACGAGGGGCGTTCAATAAGTAATGCCCCTGACCCACTTGCAGTTGTTTGATCTAGCTGAAATTTTGCATGTGCACTTATTTATACCTCTATAGATTAAGTGGCGAATTACAGCTCTGAATTTATTGTGGTTTTTGATTTACAGGTGTTTGAACTGAGTCAAGTGTGAAATGGAGCCTGTTGAGTGTCGAGCAGTGATCTGGTTTTTGTATTTGAAAGGATGCACACCACGGGAGACTTTTGATGAAATGAAAGTAACTTATGGTGATGATGCCCCATCATATGACCTTGAAAAACGCTGGCATTGTGAATTCAAACATAGTCGGAACTCTGTGGAAACAGCTCCCAGATCTGGTCGCCCCCTTTCGCCGTTGATGAGACGTCTGTCCGTCAAGTTGAGGCTGCCATTTTGGAAGGTCAACGCATAACTATTCGCCAAATAGCTCATAAGGTCAAGATTAGTACCGGGTCTGTGGAAACTATCATTCATGACCATTTGCATATGCAAAAGGTGTCTGCCAGATGGATTTCCCGGTTGCTCACACCTTTCCAGAAGCAAGAACGCGTTGAGTGCTCGAGGATGAATTTGGAGATGTGCCAAGAAGATGAGTCAAAATTTTTCAAAAGACTGATCACACAGGATAAAACCTGGGTCCATCACTATGATCCATAGACCAAAGCCCAGTCAATGCAGTAAAAGCACCGTGACTCACCTCCTCCAAAGAAGGCAAGGGTGCAGCCCTCCGCTGACAAGGTTATGCTCACAGTCTTCTGGGACCAGGACGGAGTAGTGATGACAGATTTCCTGGCAAAGGGTACCACAATTACAGGAGCCTATTATGCTTCACTTTTGAGGAAATTAAGAAAAGCTATCAAAATCAAGAGGCGGGGCAAGATCAGCAAAGGCATCCTCCTCCTGCAGGACAACGCTCCGGTCCACAACTCGCGTGTCGCCAGATCAGAAGCACAGGCGTGCAGCTATGAACTCCTCCCCTTGCACCCTCTGATTTTCACCTCTTCCCAGCCATGAAGTTGATTTTGAAAGGAAAGCGTTTCCCAGATGAGGCAGCCTTGATTTCTGAAGTCACGTCGTGGTTGGAGGACCAAGCTGGGGTCTTCTACAAAAACAGTCTCCAGAGCTGTATCAAACGATGGGAGAAATGCATAACTCTGGGTAGTTCCTATGTAGGAAAAGACTAATAACTGTGCCAAGTGTCGTTGCTCTACTGCTATGGGAAGTGGGTCAGGGGCATTACTTATTGAACGCCCCTCGTATGTACACGTGTTTGCATGTGTATATATATATACATACACACACACACACACATATATATATATATATATATATATATTATATATATATATATATATACTAGCAGTATCGCCTGGCATTGTTCGGGTTTGTTTCAACTCTTTAGAATTGGAATTTTTGAAAAGTAAAAATTTTGCATTATGTAGCTTGTTATTCTCTTTAAGTGAACATTTTTCTGGTTGAAATACACCGAAAAATGGCGACACAGCAGTAAAAAAAATCGTAAAAAATAGGCATTTTCATAGAAAAATAGCACCTTTTTGATGTAAATAATTTTGGGTGTTAATATGGTCTGATTTCTTCTACGGAAGGAAGAGCAAGCCTTCTTCTATCATACTTTCAATTTTGGTCAACTTGCACCGCAGGGTCTCAGAGAAGATAGTGTTAGTTGAAGACTACCAAACCTGCCACACACAGACAACTTCAGCTTTTTATATATATATATGTATACACTCACACACACACACACACACACACACATATATATATATATATATATATATATATATATATATTGGTTTGGGAAAACAGACAGGATAAGTAGAACTCGATACATCATCATCATTATCCTCATTGTTTTAACGTCCACTTTTCCATGCTTACATGAATCAAATAAAATTTTGTTGAGACAGATTTTCTACAGCTGGATGTTCTTCCTGTAGCCAACCATAGCCTGTTTCCAAGCAAGAAAATATTTCCCTGTGGCTACACATGTTTTTGCAGAAAATTAGAAACAATGGACACTGCTTGTATGACAGTGATGCTCATTTACAACTATCATGCAAGGAGAGGACAAACATATATACATCATCATTTAATGTTAATTATCCAGTCAGTCAGTCCATCCGTCCTCCATCTATCTATTTATCTATCTTTCTATATGTCTGTTGGTGTGTGTATCTATCAATCAATCTATCTATCTATTTGTCTATCTCTCTATTCATCTATCTGTCTGTTGGTGTGTATGTATCAATCTATCTATCTATCTATTCATCATCTCTGTCTGTTGGCATGTGTATCTATTAATCTATCTATCCATTTGTCTGTCTGTCAGTGTGTGTATCTGTCTGTCTATCTATCTATCTGTCTATCTATCCATCTATCTGTCTGTTGGCATGTGTATCTATCAATCTATCTATCTATCTATTTGTCTGTCTGTCGGTGTGTGTATCTATTTGTCTGTTAGTCGGTGGGTATCTATCTGTCTATCTATCCATCTATCTGTCTGTTGGCATGTGTATCTATCAATCTATCTATCTATCCATTTGTCTGTCTGTCAGTGTGTGCATCTGTCTATCTATCTATTTATTTGTCTGTTTGTCTAAGAAGGGCTTGTTTCACTTTCCATTTACCAAATCCACTCACAAGCCATTGGTTGGAGTACAGCTATAGTAGAAAACACTTGCTAAAGGTGCCACACAGTGTGACTGAACCCAAAATCACGTGGTTCAAAAGTGAGCTTTAAAACCACATGGCCATGCCTGTACATTGACACAAAGTTACAAAAGTGGCTCAAGGGCTGAGTGTTCCATACATGGCATGAAACTCTCAGCCACTGAGTTGGCAGAAAGATACACTTACAACTTTCTGACAGTCCTATCTACTACAGGCTGTGCAGGGCTTCAAACCTAGGGGAGCGGGGAGTTAGTCAATTACATTGATTCTCAGTACTCAACTGGTACTTATCTTATTGACCCCAAAAGGATGAAAGGCAAAGTTGACCGCAGCAGAATTTGAACTCAGAACGTGAAGGCAGATGAAATGCTGCTAAGCATTTTGCTTGGTGTGGTAACAATTCTGCCAGCTAAAAATAAAAAGTATATTTGCCTAAGAACATGTGGTGCCCCTGATGGTCACAGGTATTGCAAGGGAGATAATCATTTCTTCATAATTTGAGGTGGGATTAGGAATTTGAATTTCAAATAAAGGAACTATAAGGAAAAAGATTCATATAATCCATTTTTTTTTTGTTTACTTTATATACACGTAAATATACATTATCTATCTGTCTGTCTCTTTATATATATATAATAAGCACAGAAAGAGGTGTGGTATTCAAAGGTCTATAGGAGATACACGTGTTTCACCAAAATGCAGAAATAATTACATAATAATGTAGGAATATAGTGCAATCCTGTATTGCAATTCATCATTATGGGTGCCAGTTATGTAACACTGGCACCAGCTACAACTATGATCTCAGTTGGCTTGACAGGTCTTCTCAAAGCATGGTACATCACCAAAGGTCTCAGTTACCTGTCACTGCCTTCATGGGGCCCAACACTAGAATGGTACTTTTTACGTGCCACCAGCACTGGCATTGGCCATGATTATGATTTCACTTGACTTAGCATATTGCCCAATGTTCGAAGGGTGCCTCTTATGTGCCAGTTATGCGACACTGACATCAGCCAAAGCTAAAATCTCACTTGGCTTGATGGGTCTTCTCAAGAACATAAAGAGACATGAAATGCTGCCAAGCATTTTGCCTGGGGTGCTAACAGTTCTATCAACTCACATCATAACAACAACAACAACAACAACAATTCAAAATTTGGCACGAGGCCAGCAAACTGTTTCAAGTCTTAAAAAAAAAGTGGGCGGGGGGGTTAAATCAATTCACATTGACTTCCAGTACTTGATCAGTACTTTAGTTTATATTTATCTCCCCTACAACCCAAAGGGACACATTAGATGATGTAATTCTAGATTTATTATGTCTGAAAGTGAAAAAAGAAAAAAAAAAAAGGCAAGACAGTCATTGTTGGGTTGTCTTTACTCATAAGTGACTTTTAAACATTTCATATTTATTCATTGCTTGATAACATAATTTCCAAAGTCAAACGACATAAATTGTTGCTTAATTGGAGGGGGTGGGGTAGAAAGAAGGGAGAGATATAATTAAAAATCAATGACAGTCGTTGTGTTTCTTTGAAATAATGAATTTTTAATTATTTTTTTTTCTATCTTTCGTTCACTTTTCTAAACGTAAATATGTTTTCTATGAAGAAACGAGGTCATGCTTGGAATAATACAGCAACTGTTGTTACTATGTAATGTGTGTGTGTGGTTGTATGCTTGAGTGTATATATGTTTGTTACTGTGAGTGAGTGTGTCTATGTCGGTATACATATGTGTGTGTGTGTATATGTATATATGTAGAGATAGAAATAGACAGACATACATACACATATGCATCTAAGTGTGCATACAAATGTCTGTGTGTACATACATGCGTATGTATGTATGTATGTATGTATGTATGTATGTGTGTGTGTGTGGAGAGAAAGAGAGAGAAAGGGAGATACTGAAAGATGTAAAACAAAAAAAAAAAGAAAGAAAAAAAGAAGAAATATCAACAGAAGCTATTTAATTGCACATCTCCCAGTGTAACATGTAATACATGAAAAGGCAACATTAGGACACAACATGAGGGATGTCTTTTTAGTTTCATTACCTTTTTGTTATCTGTCTATCTGTTTGTCAATTTGCCTTTCAGTGTGTATGTGTGTGTGTGTGTCTGTCCATTTATCTATCTCTCTGCCTGTCTATGTATCTGTCTTTCATTTTATTTTCCTATCTGCCTGACTTTCATTCCATCTTTTTATGTGTCTACCTGTCCATCTGTCTGTCTGTCTTTCAATTTATTTTCCTATCTGCCCGACTTTCATTCCATCTTTTTATCTGCCTATCTGTTTATCTGCCAGTCATATCATCTTTTTTATCTATCTGTCCATCTGTTTCTCTTTCTATTTCTTTCTGAGTGGGTCATCAGCAATATGCATAAATGGAGACACTGGCCTATATACAGTGTTTATTTTTAATTCTTGCTTGCGGTAGAGTTAGTAGATCATGAGTGAGCATATTAATTTCCTTTCGTTACACTATATAAGGGAGAAACAAAATAAGATAACAATGGTATTTTAGATTGAGTAAAAGAAAGAAACAACAACAAAAAAGAAAGAAATGCTGTGCAATACTAATAAATTGGTCATGTTGACCCAAGGGCCAGAAACTGAGTTGATTAACTTGGTATTTTTTTTATATACATGTTGACCCTGGAGGAATGAAGTGATGTAGGATGAAGCAACAGGGTTTATGGGCTGAGCACCATTTGAACTCTACCACTCCATGTAACCTAAATTATAATGGTTTCTTATTTAGACATAAGGGAAAAGGGAAGGGGTTAATTGGTATCACTGACCCCAGTAGTTGACTGATTGCAGCTTCATTTTGTTGACCTTGGAGGGGAAAAAAGGCACATTTGACCCTGCTAGAATCTAAAGAGCTGGAACAGATGCCACCAGGTGCACTTTATGATACTCTAATGATTTCAAAACAATAAGAATTGCTTTAAATTCTGGCATAAGACCAGTGGTCTTAAGGGTATATCCCAGTGCTTGACTGGTAATTTATTTTATCAAGGACAAAAAGGAAGTCAACTTTGGAGGAATTTGAAGTCAAATGTAAAACTGGAAGAAAATGCCACTAAGCCATAATAATAATAATGCCGATGATAATAATAATAATAATAACAATAAAAAAATAATAATAATAACAATAACAATAACAATAATAATAATAATAATAATAATAATAATAGTAATAATTATAAGGTGAGCGAGCTGGCAGAAACGTTAGCACACTGAGCGAAATGCTTAGCAGTATTTTGTCTGTCTTTATGTTCTGAGTTCAAATTCTGAGGTCGACTTTGCCTTTCATCCTTTTGGGGTCAATAAATTAAGTACCAGTTGTGTACTGGGTTGATCTAATTGACTGGCTCCCTCCCCAGAAATTTCGGGCCTTTTGCCTAGAGTAGAAAAGAATAATAATAATCCCTTCTATTAAAGGTACAAGGCCTAAAATTTGGGGTGAGGGGTCTAGTCGATTACATTGACTCCAGTGTCTCACTGGTACTTAATTTAACAACCTCAAAAGGACGAGAGGCAAAGCTGACCTCAGTGGAATTTGAACTCAGAATGCAGTGATGGGCAAAATACCGCCTAGCATTTTGTCCAACATACTAATGATTCTGCTACCAATGACATAATGGTTTCAAATTTTACCACAAAACCAGCAGTTTTTGAGGGGAGGGATAAGTTGGTTAGATTGAGCCTAGTTTCTGACTGGTACTTATTTTATCAACTCTGAAAGGATGAAATGTAAAGTTGACTTTGGCAGAATTTGAACTCAGAACATAAAGATATTGGTAAGCATTTTGCCTGACGTGCTAATGGTTCAGCCAATTTATGGTAATGACGATGATGATGATGATGATAATAATAATAATGGAAGTGTTATGTACATTGTTTTGCTTTGGTATAAAATATTCTGCTCAATACCACAGATTTGCTTGTCAGTTGTTTGACCTTAACCAGTTGACCATGTCCCTTAGCGGCTGACGATATGTGCATCTCTGATCCCGAGCAGAAGTAGTGAGGGAGCCTCATAGCCGTGTGTTGAAAGGAATTCTTAGAGGTTTGGATAATTCACCTTTGGAAACATGGGTGGTTTGTTCAACATTCTTAAACAATCCTTATTTAGGGACCTTTTGAGCGAGATGGGCTACTCGGCCAGGAGAAAATTCTAACTGGGCCCCACCTGCAAGGTCATGTGCTGTTTATCTTGATATGAGATCACCATGTTGTGCACATATGGTTGTAATGCATGTGCTTAGTGTACCCTTATCAGACGGATAGTCATGATGGGTATACTGGGCATCATATATTTTACTCCAGTGTCACTTTGATGGCATGCACTGCTCTCTCACTCAATAATAATAATAACAATAATAATAATCCTTTCTACTATAGTCACAAGGTTTGAAAATTTGGTGGAGGTGGGGTGGTTCATTATATTGACCCCAGTGTTTCACTGATATTTAATTTATTAACTCCAAAAGGATGAAAGGCAAAATTGACCTCAGCGGAATTTGAACTCAGAATGTTGACACTTTAAATGATTTTGTCACTGTCTCACCTTTAATTCTACCATAATTGTTTGTAACATGCAAGGGTTAGCTGATGCCAATGACCCAGTACTTGAATGGCCCTCTACTTTATCAACACAGAAAATATGAAAAAGCATTGACCTTGATGGGATTTGAACCCAGATCACAAAGAACCAGAAGGAAATGATTAAGAGTGTGATATTAGAGTGGTAAGACAATGGTCAACAAAGCATTATGTCTAATTCTCTGCAGTAATGGTCAAGCCATAGATATTTAAAGTAATATCAAAAACAAGATAACAGCTGGTACTTATTGGTTTCAAATTTTGGCACAAGGACAGCAATTTTGCGGGAGGGCATAAGTTGATTACTAAAAAACCCAAGCGTTTAAGTAGCATTTAAAGAAGGAATCATTACAATAAACCTTTTGTTCATCTTTGACTTCACATTAAACAAAAAGGAAGTGACCACACGAAAGGTCAAGAATGGGAAGGTTAACATCAACACTACTGTTAAAGTATACAGAATAGGCGCAGGAGTGGCTGTGTGGTAAATAACTTGCTTACCAACCACATGGTTCGGGTTCAGTCCCACTGTGTGGCACCTTGGGCAAGTGTCTTCTACTATAGCCTCAAGCCGACCAAAGCCTTGTGAGTGGATTTGGTAGACGGCAACTGAAAGAAGCCCGTCGTATGTATGTGTGTGTGTGTGTATATATATATATATATGTGTGTGTGTGTGTGTGTGTGTGTATGTATGTGTGTGTGTGTGTATATGTTTGTTCTCCCAACATCACTTGACAACTGATGCTGGTGTGTTTACGTCCCCGTAACTAAGCGGCTTGGCAAAAGAGACCGATAGAATAAGTACTAGGCTTACAAAGAATAAGTCCTGGAGTCGATTTGCTCGACTAAAGGCAGTGCTCCAGCATGGCTGCAGTCAAAGGACTGAAACAAGTAAAAGAGTAAAGAGAGTAGAATGAATTTGTATAAACATATACACATACATATGTACGTAGTCACACAAATACATACACTTAGATAACAGGCCACACATACTGTACACAGATCTTGGACACTACACACAAACACACAAATATTAATGAAGACTATTTTCCCCCCCTTTATTTATGAAAAGGTTGTGGAGGCACATGGCCTAGTGGTTAGAGTAGCGGACTCGCAGTCGAGGGATTGTGGGTTCGAATCTCAGACCGAGCGATGTGTGTTCATGAGCGAAACACCTAAGCTCCATGCGGCTCTGGCAGAATGTAATGGCGAACTTCTGCTGACTCTTTCGCCACAACTTTCTCTCACTCTTTCCTCCTGCATCTTGCAGCTCACCTGCAAGGGACTGGCGTCCGGTCCAGGTGGGAAACCTATATGCCAAGGAAACCGGAAAAGGCTCGAAAAGGAACAAACAAACAAACAATTTATGAAAAGGTTACTACATGCACAACCACACATATAAACACAGACACACACACAGACACAAGCAATAATATGATGACAGAGGACATGGAGACTGGTACAGCCACAGAGTACGGGCATTCACATAGGCAACTGGGCATAATTTTCTGTTCCCATACTCTGTGCAGTGGCAACACATATAGCTTGTTGTAACCATAAAAATATGCAGTATGACATCTATAATAATAATAATAATAATAATAATAATAATAAAATAATAAAATAATAATAATAATAAAAATAATAATAATAATAATAATAATAACAACAATAATAATAATAAAATAATAATAATAAAAGCGAAATTTTGTCCGTCCATCTGGAACCACTGTATCTCAGTTTACTTTTGCTCTACTCTTTACTCTTTCACTTGTTTCAGTCATTTGATTGCAGCCATGCTGGAGCACCGTCTTTAGTCAAGCAAATCGATCCCAGGACTTATTCTTTGTAAGCCTAGTACTTATTCTATCGGTCTCTTTTGCCGAACTGCTAAGTTATGGGGACGTAAACACACCAGCATCAGTTGTCAGGCAATGTTGGGGAGACAAACACAGACACACAAACACATACATACATATATATATATACATATATATGACGGGCTTCTTTCAGTTTCCGTCTACCAAATCCACTCACAAGTCTTTGGTCGGCCCAATGAGCAGACTGAATGAAATATTTTGTTCAAGGAATACAATGCACTACCCATTTCAGGAATTGAACTGATAGCCTTATGATCATGTACCTAACAATTGTTTCTAACACAAGGCCAGAAATTTGAAGGGATAGGTTAGTGGATTAAATCATCCAGAGTAGGAAAAGATACTTTCCAAATCATAGACTCATAGAGCTGGTTTTCCAGTTTCCGTGGCATATATAACTTCCCCCCAGGACATGATGCCAGTCCATTGCAGGTTTACTCATTGCTACCAGCTGAGTGAATGTTGGAGCAATGTGAAGTGAAGTGTTTTGCCCAAGAACACACCAAGTTGCCTGGTCCAGGAACCGAAACCACAATCTTACAATCATTAATCCAACACCCTACTTTATTTTAAAGACCCTGAAGGATGAAAAGAGCAGTGTTGGCAGAACTATTAATGGCATGTTGAACTTCATTGAGAAAAATGGGATATATCCTCACCACACCATGACGTCTAAGTCACATATTTCTACCAGCACTTGACATTTTGAGTTCAAATGCTGCTATGGTCAACTTTAACATTTCTTTTTGGTTTTGATAAAATAAGAACCAATCAAAGATGAAAGGATTAAAGGCAAAATTGGCCACAGTAAGATTTGAACTTATAACAAAACCAATCAAAAGAAATATCACAAGGTATTTTGTTTGACTTTAAAACGATTCTGCCAATCTACCAGCCTATGACTTTTTACATAGGCATAATGCCAGAAATTTTTGTTGATGATACAGACCCCATATCATGACAGTTAATTTTATTTTATCAATCCCTGAAGAATGGAAAGCAAAGTGTGACCGTGACTGGATTTGAACTCAGAGCATACATAGCTACTACAAATACTACAAGGTATTAGCAACAATTGTTTCTAATATAGGCAGCAGGCTGGAAATTTGGAAAGAGTGGGTTAAAGTGATTGAATGAAGCCTAGTATACGACTGGTATGTCATTTTATTAATCCCAGAATAATGGCTTCAAAAGTCTGACAATTTTAAAGGAGAAGGGAAGATGATTATAAGAACCCCAATGTTCAGCTGGTACTTATTGGTTTCAAATTTTGGCACAAGGACAGCAATTTTACGAGAGGGCATAAGTTGATTACTAAAAAACCCAAGCGTTTAAGTAGCATTTAATTTATTGACTCTGAGTGGTAAAAAAGGAAAAGTTGAGCTTGACAAAATTTGAACCCAGAATGTAAAGAGCAGGAAGAAATGCTTAGCATTTTGTCTGATTCACTAATGATTCTACCAGCTCACTACCTTATTGGTCCCAAAATAATAAACGGTAAAGGTAATCTTAGCAGGATTTGAACTCAGAATGTTAAAGAAAAGAAGCCCAAACACTGCTAAAGAATTCTTTCTGATTTTGGCACAAGGTCAGAGATAGCAAGCTGATTACATCAACCTCCAGTACTTTGCTGGTATTTATCTTACTGACCCCAGAAATGATAAAGGGTGAAGTTGACTTCAGCAGGATTTGAACTTAGCATGCAAAGACCCAGATAAAACACTTAAGTAATTGCTTCAGATTTTGGCTCAAGGCTGGTAATTTAGAGGAGTCGGGGTGGGTGGGGGTGGCAAGACAACTACATTGACCCCAGTACTTGACTAGTACTTTATTTTATCAAACTCCCTAAAGGATGAAAGCTAGAGATGACCTCAGTGAAATTTGAACTCAGAAATTAAAGAACCGGATGAAATACCACTAAATAATAATAACAATTATGATGATTTTACTTAAGATTTCACTAAGCACTTAGGAAATATGACATTGTGAAAGAAACATAGCCATCATCATCATCATCATCGTTGCCATCCTCATAAACATAATCTCCACTGCTTCCTCTTCCCACCTCCATTTCACTTAATGGCTTGGTCGGCCACCAGCCACAAGTGGTGTTCATGAACACATCTGTTGCTATAGCAACTATTTGAAGGGTGTGTACTTAACATCTTTAAGAAGAACAAGGAAGAATTATCTAAATATTATACTTGCATGCATTCAAAACATAAAACAAACACACACACACTCAGGAATGTACACATATACAGAAACACATACACACGAGCACATGTTACCACACATCTTAAAATAAACAAATGCAAGCACCCATATCCACATATATATATGTGTAGATACATACACATGTACATGCACACACACAAATATGCACACGCATGCACTGATACTTATACATATATATAAAAACAGACAGATGTATACACACACACACACACACAACACACACTCATATTACATATATATAAGTATGTATGTACATCCACACAGAAATATAGATAATTGTAAAAAAAAAAGAAAATTCAGACTTAAACACGTGTTCTGGTCATAAAATATATACATATGTATATATATATATACACACACGCGCACATGACAGGAACTCAAACTACAAAACAGGAAAGCAACTGTAGTATTATCTGTATATACACAACACAGATATGTATATAAACATGTATACTTATATGAATGCATGGCTATATATATGTGTGTGTGTGTGTGTTCTTTTATTCTTTTATGTGTTTCAGTCATTTGACTGGCCATGCTGGAGCACCATCTTTAGTTGAACAACTCATCTACAAGACTTATGTTTTGTAAGCCCAATACTATCGTTCTGTTTTGCTGAACTGCTAGGTTACAAGGACATAAATGCACAAACATCGTTTCTCAAGTGATGGTGGGATGATAAACACAGACACTCAAACATATACATATATATATGATAGATCGTTAGCCACTACACACATTTTTTTCTCTCCTTGTTTTTTTCTGTGTCCCTTTCTGTAGAAGAGCGTAGGCTCGAAACATAAAAGACTTTTTCAATTCCTGAGCATTATACTAATACATTGGTTTGTTTTCTACACCACCTGTCTTCGTCTTTTGTTTTTTTCGTGAACTCTTCCGATATATATATAATATATATATATATATATAATATATATATATATATATATACGATGGGCTTTTCAGTTTCCATCTACCAAATCCACTCACAAGGCTTTGGTCAGCCTGAGGCTATAGTAGAAGACACTTGCCCAAGATGCCACACAGTGGGACTGAACCCATAACCTTTTATCTTTTATGGGTTTCAGACAGAGGCTGAGGCCATGCTGGTGCACCACTTTTACTTCATCTGGGGATTTTTTCAGTATTGCTTCTAGATAAGTAGCAAGTTGGATGTCGGTGCTCTTCTTTGTGCTTCCTGCTGTGATGTGGGTTCATCCAGAATTGCGGATAAAAAACTGCCTTGATGTTTTTTGAAGACTTCCATGTCTACACCTTGCAGATCCCTGATGTTCTGTGGTAGGGCATTAAAAAGTTGTGGTCCCTTGAATCCCAAGCTATTACGATATTGGGGTCATAACTATATATGTATATATACATACACACACGTGTGTATATATATATATATATATATATATAATATATATATATATATATATACATATACACATACATACAGGATGCAACGGATAATTTGTCATCATTTTATATTTTTAATTTTACACATGCACATTGTTTTTGATTTTGTTGGCAACACTGTATAGTAGGGTCAGTTGGGCACTGTCTGTAAGAAAAAAAAAAGCACCATGAAACAATTCACTCAACCAGAAATTTGGAAACAGCATGCTGTACTGCTTGGCATTTGTGCCGGAAGCTCCAATACAAACATTTCAGAGTGTTTGGGTGTCAATCTGAGGACATGTAAGAAGCATGATAAAAATCAAACAACCAGTCTACATCATAATGTTTAGAGTGATCACTAGTGATGACAATGTTATGCCTTCATTCATCCTCCCACACGGCATCACAATCAACATGGCGGCCTACATCATATGCCTGGAGGAGGTAGTGATGCCTGGGTCAAGAGGGTGGCTGCTCGAAGACCCTATATCTGACAACATGACTCTGCACCATGTCACACATACAGGAGAAACCAGTCGTGGCTGTCAGACAATTTCTACGACTACATCAACCCTAACATCTGGCCACCAAACTCCCCAGACTGCAACCCCCTTGATTATTATGTGTGGGGTGCAGTCGAGTGAGAAACCAACAAAACTCCTTATAACACCAAAGATGAACTGAAGGCAAGGATTATGGAAGCATTCACGAACTTAAACAAGGAATCCATCCAGAAGAGCTGCAGTAGATTCTGAAGTCACCTGGAGGCTGTGGTCGAAACTAATGGCGGTTTTACTGAATAAATTTACTCCTTAGTATTTCAAGAGGTTTTAATGTAATTTTGGTAAATATATCTGTTAAAATGAGACGTCAGTGTTATTTTCATTTTTGCGTAATTTAGACAACAGTTTAATCACCGCACTCTGTACACACACAGAGATATATATGCATATATATATATATACACACATATGTATATACATATATATATATATACATATATATATATATATATACACACACACACATATACATACATACATATATACCCACACACACACATATATTCACATATATATACACATATAGAAATATATTCAAATCTACATATAGATGTTCATATATACATATATGCATATACATATATATATATACTTATGTGTGTATGTATATATATGTGTGCATATATATATGTGTGTGTGCATATATATATATATATACATGAATGTGTAGGCGTAACTATACTGATTGAATTATTTAAAACAAAGACAGCTATAAACGATGTGTTAATCAGAATGTATGTGCATATGTGAGAACATGCATGTGTGGGGGGTGGGCGACAGGTGCACGTGTGGGGGGTTCAGTATTTGTATTTCAATATTCCAGGTTTACACCTGATAAGAAATTGATTTTACATCTCATAATTGCCACATTTATTTCTATCACCTTCGTCTGCTCCACGTCTACTTAAATTAGTATTTCATGTCTATGCATGTGTATATAATTCTATGTGTGTGTGTACATGTATATATATACACATACATATATAGATATATATACATATACACACAGATATATGTACAGTATATAATATATATATATATATTATATATATATATATATATATATATATATATATATAGGAGCAGGAGTGGCTGTGGGTAAGTAGCTTGCTAACCAACCACATGTTCTGGGTTCAGTCCTACTGCGTGGCATCTTGGGCAAGTGTCTTCTGCTATAGCTCCGGGCGACCAATGCCTTGTGAGTGGATTGGTAGACGGAAACTGAAAGAAGCCTGTCGTATATAGTATATATACAGATGTGTGGTGTGTGTGTTGGGTTTGTCCCCCTAGCATTGCTTAAACAACGATGCTGGTGTGTTTACGTCCCCGTCACTTAGCGGTTGGCAAAAGAGACCGATAGAATAAGTACTGGGCTTACAAAGAATAAGTCCCGGGGTCGATTTGCTCAACTAAAGGCGGTGCTCCAGCATGGCCGCAGTCAAATGACTGAAACAAATAAAAGAGTAAAAGTGTAAAAGAGTATATATACATATGTAAACGTAAAAAAATATACAAACTGGGACAAGAACGTGAAACATTTAGAAGGTGATATATATATATATAAAAATACATATATAGATATACATATATATATATATATATATATATATAATATAGGTGGGGAGAATTCACAAAAAAACAAAAGACGAAGACAGGTGGTGTAGACAACAAACAGATGTATTAGTTTAACGCTCGGGAAGTGAAAAAGTCTTTAACGTTTTGAGCCTACACTCTTCCACAGAAAGGAACACAGAAAGAAACAAGGAGAGAAAATAAAGAATGTGTAGTGACTAGCGATCTATCAAGGCAAAAGCCGAACAGAAGGTTCATACAGGAGAGCTAGGGAGAAGGGGAGATAATAAAGTAGTGGTGATCCCAAAACGAAGGTGTGCGCATGTGTGTATAAGAGGGTTTGTATGTGCGTGTGGAAGAGGGCTGGTGATCTTGACATGTGCATGTATGTGCGGAACTGTGGGTCTGGAAAGTGGTCAGTGCTGGTGTGTGCGTGACATAGATATACATATATATACATACATACACATATATATGTATATATACATATGTATACATACACATATATACATATGTATACATACATATGTACATATATATATATATACGGTCATAAAATTTATTTTATACTATTAAGTAATTTAATCTAAACATATCTTAGCACATTAATTCTTTTGAAATACCAGGAACAAAATTTTTTAAATATTAAAAAAAAAAAATTTTTTTTAAAACCATGGTGAATTAAAAAATATTCCTTTCATTTTGTTTTTCATATTATTAAAAATTACATGTTATTATAACAACAATATACTATTAATCTATGGGTAAATAGCAAAATGATATATTTAGAAAATTTAATCATCACTATTCAAATAGCAAATAATATTATAAATTACATTGCATTAATTATTTATAATAATCATTACCAAAAATCAAAGATTAATAATTAA
>NW_021835967.1:70000-82500 GCF_006345805.1 Octopus sinensis | reverse complement strand
ATTCCACTACCATAAGATACCTCCCAGACTGTAAAAATCTCAACTCACGCAGGTAAAGATTTGCGGGTGGATTCGTTATTTTTTTTTACTCTTTACCTGCGTGAGTTGAGAGTATTACTGTCTGGGAGACATCTTACGGTAGTGGAATAGTATTTAACTGCTATTTCTAAAGTTCGATATGTGGTGAAGCAATTTTCGCTGAAAGCGAATTATAATTAAGCTTATAATTATAACAATTTTTGTATATATATATGTATTTTGTCTGCCGTTCCGTTCTGAGTTCAAATTCTGCCGAGGTCGATTTAACCTTTATTCCTTCGGGGTCGATTAAATAAGTACCAGTTACGCACTGGGGTCGGTGTAATCGACTTAATCCGTTTGTCTGTCCTTGTTTGTCCTCTCTGTGTTTAGCCCCTTGTGCGTAGTAAAGAAATAGGCATTTCGTCTGCCGTTACGTTCTGAGTTCAAATTCTGTCGAGGTCGACTTTGCCTTTCATCCCTTCGGGGTCGATTAAATAAGTACCAGTTATGCACGGGAGTCGGTGTAATCAACTTAATCCGTTTGTCTGTCCTTATATCGACTTAATAATCGACTTAATTCGTTGTCTGTCCTCTCTGTGCTTAGCCCCTTGTGGGCAGTAAAGAAATAGGTATTTCGTCTGACGCTACGTTCTGAGTTCAAATTCCACCGAGGTCGATTTAGCCTTTCATTCCTTCGGGGTCGATTAAATAAGTACCAGTTACGCACGGGAGTCGGTGTAATCAACTTAATCCGTTTGTCTGTCCTTGTTGGTCTCCTCTGTGTTTAGCCCTTTGTCGGTAGTAAAGAAATAGGTATTTCGTCTGCCGTTACGTTCTGAGTTCAAATTCTGCCGAGCTCGACTTTGCATTTCATCCTTTCGAGGTCGATTAAATAAGTACCAGTTACGCACTGGGGTCGGTGTAATCGACTTAATCCGTTTATCTGTCCTTGTTTTTCCTCTCTGTGTTTAGCCCTTTGTGCGTAGTAAAGAAATAGGTATTTCGTTTGCCGTTACGTTCTGAGTTCAAATTCCGCCAAAGTCGATTTAGCCTTTCATCCTTTCGGGGTCGATTAAATAAGTACCAGTTACGCACTGGGGTCGGTGTAATCGACTTAATCCGTTTGTCTGTCCTTGTTTGTCCTCTCTGTGTGTAGCCCATTGTGGGTAGCAAAGAAATAGGCATTTCGTCTGCCGCTACGTTCTGAGTTCAAATTCTGCCGAAGTCGACTTTGCCATTCATCCTTTCGGGGTCGATTAAATAAGTACCAGTTATACACTGGAGCCGGTGTAATCGACTTAATCCGTTTGTCTGTCCTCTCTATGTTTATCCCCTTGTGGGTAGTAAAGAAATAGGCATTTCGTCTGCCGCTACGTTCTGAGTTCAAATTCTGCCGAGGTCGACTTTGCCTTTCACCCTTTCGGGGTCGATTAAATAAGTACCAGTTACGCACTGGGGTCGATATAATCGACTTAATCCGTTTGTGTGTCCTTGTTTGTCCTCTCTGTGTTTAGCCCCTTGTGCGTAGTAAAGAAATAGGTATTTCGTTTGCCGTTACGTTCTGAGTTCAAATTCCGCCAAAGTCGATTTAGCCTTTCATCCTTTCGGGGTCGATTAAATAAGTACCAGTTACGCACTGGGGTCGGTGTAATCGACTTAATCCGTTTGTCTGTCCTTGTTTGTCCTCTCTGTGTGTAGACCCTTGTGGGTAGCAAAGAAATAGGCATTTCGTCTGCCGCTACGTTCTGAGTTCAAATTCTGCCGAGGTCGACTTTGCCTTTCATCCTTTCGGGGTCGATTAAATAAGTACCAGTTACGCACTGGGGTCGGTGTAATCGACTTAATCCGTTTGTGTGTCCTTGTTTGTCCTCTCTGTGTTTAGCCCCTTGTGCGTAGTAAAGAAATAGGCATTTCGTCTGCCGTTACGTTCTGAGTTCAAATTCCGCCAAAGTCGATTTAGCCTTTCATCCTTTCGGGGTCGATTAAATAAGTACCAGTTATGCACTGGAGCCGGTGTAATCGACTTAATCCGTTTGTCTGTCCTCTCTATGTTTATCCCCTTGTGGGTAGTAAAGAAATATGTATTTCGTCTGCCGCTACGTTCTGAGTTCAAATTCTGCCGAGGTCGACTTTGCCTTTCACCCTTTCGGGGTCGATTAAATAAGTACCAGTTACGCACTGGGGTCGGTGTAATCGACTTAATCCGTTTGTCTGTCTTTGTTTGTCCTCTCTGTGTGTAGCCCCTTGTGGGTAGCAAAGAAATAGGCATTTCGTCTGCCGCTACGTTCTGTGTTCAAATTCTGCCGAGGTCGACTTTGCCTTTCATCCTTTCGGGGTCGATTAAATAAGTACCAGTTACGCACTGGGGTCGGTGTAATCGACTTAATCCGTTTGTCTGTCCTTGTTTGTCCCCTCTGTGTTTAGCCCCTTGTGGGTAGTAAAAAAATAGATATTTCGTCTGACGCTACGTTCTGAGTTCAAATTCCACCGAGGTCGATTTAACCTTTCATTCCTTCGGGGTCGATTAAATAAGTAACAGTTACGCACTGGGGTCGGTGTAATCAACTTAATCCGTTTGTCTGTCCTTGTTGGTCTCCTCTGTGTTTAGCCCCTTGTGGGTAGCAAAGAAATAGGCATTTCCTCTGCCGCTACGTTCTGAGTTCAAATTCTGCCGAGGTCGACTTTGCCTTTCATCCCTTCGGGGTCGATTAAATAAGTACCAGTTACGCACTGGGGTCGGTGTGTAATCGACTTAATCCGTTTGTCTGTCTTTGTTGTCCTCTCTGTGTGTAGCCCCTTGTGGGTAGCAAAGAAATAGGCATTTCGTCTGCCGCTACGTTCTGTGTTCAAATTCTGCCGAGGTCGACTTTGCCTTTCATCCTTTCGGGGTCGATTAAATAAGTACCAGTTACGCACTGGGGTCGGTGTAATCGACTTAATCCGTTTGTTGTCCTTGTTTGTCCCCTCTGTGTTAGCCCCTTGTGGGTAGTAAAAAAATAGATATTTCGTCTGACGCTACGTTCTGAGTTCAAATTCCACCGAGGTCGATTTAACCTTTCATTCCTTCGGGGTCGATTAAATAAGTAACAGTTACGCACTGGGGTCGGTGTAATCAACTTAATCCGTTTGTCTGTCCTTGTTGGTCTCCTCTGTGTTTAGCCCCTTGTGGGTAGCAAAGAAATAGGCATTTCCTCTGCCGCTACGTTCTGAGTTCAAATTCTGCCGAGGTCGACTTTGCCTTTCATCCTTTCGGGGTCGATTAAATAAGTACCAGTTACGCACTGGGGTCGGTGTAATCGACTTAATCCGTTTGTCTGTCCTTGTTTGTCCTCTCTGTGTGTAGCCCCTTGTGGGTAGTAAAGAAATAGGTATTTCGTTTGCCGTTACGTTCTGAGTTCAAATTCCACCGAGGTCGATTTAGCCTTTCATTCCTTCGGGGTCGATTAAATAAGTACCAGTTACGCACTGGGGTCGGTGTAATCGACTTAATCCGTTTGCGTGTCCTTGTTTGTCCTCTCTGTGTTTAGCCCCTTGTGCGTAGTAAAGAAATAGGCATTTCGTCTGCCGTTACGTTCTGAGTTCAAATTCTGCCGAGGTCGACTTTGCCTTTCATCCCTTCGGGGTCGATTAAATAAGTACCAGTTACGCACTGGGGTCGGTGTAATCAACTTAATCCGTTTGTCTCTCCTTGTTTGTCCCGTCTGTATTTAGCCCCTTGTGGGCAGTAAAGGAATAAGGAAATCTTACGCTTTTTCTCTTTTTTTCCTCCCCAGCTTGTCAGCTCCTACTCGGATGTATAGATTCCGACAACGGCTGTCATCAGCGATGCATTGCGGATTCCTGTGACGGAGGGGAGTGCCACATCCACCACAACCACGATGATTACGACGAGAACAACAACGGGGATTACAACCTCTGTTTCTGCCACGGTTGCCTGGGCCAGTCCAACGAAAAATATATCCGACATTACCACGACTGACCTCGTCATCACGACAAGGAAAAAGTCAACCGATCGAAACTCGACGACACTTTACTGTTTTATAATTATTATTATTATTCTTTCTTTCTTTCTTTTCTTTTACTTGTTTCAGTCATTTGACTGCGGCCATGCTGGAGCACCGCCTTTTTTAGTCGAGCAAATCGACCCCGGGACTTATTCTTTTGTAAGCCTAGTACTTATTCTATCTGTCTCTTTTGCCGAACCACTAAATTAAGGGGATATAAACACACCAGCATCAGTTGTCAAGCGATGTTGGGGGAACAAACACAGACACACACAAACACATGCCTTTAGTCGAGCAAATTGACCCCAGGACTTATTCTTTATAAGCCCAGTACTTATTCTATCGGTCTCTTTTGCCGAACCGCTAAGTTACGGGGACGTAAACACGCCAGCACCAGCATCGGTTGTCAAGCAATGCTAGGGTGACAAACACAGACACACAAACATACACACACATATATATATACATATATATAACGGGCTTCTTTCAGTTTCCGTCTACCAAATCCACTCACAAGGCTTTGGTCGACCCGAGGCTATAGTAGAAGACACTTGCCCAAGGTGCCACGCAGTGGGACTGAACCCGGAACCATGTGGTTCGTAAGCCATCTACTTACCACACGGCCACTCCTGCGCCTATTATTATTATTATTATTATTATTATTATTATCATTATTATTATTATTATTATTATTATTATTATTATTATTATTATAAGGCGGCGAGCTGGCAGAATCGTTAGCACACCGGGAGAAATGCTTAACGGTATTTCATCTGCCGCTACGTTCTGAGTTCAAATTTAGCCGAGGTCGACTTTGCCCTTCATCCTTTCGGGGTCGATAAATTAAGTACCAGTTGCGTACTGGGGTCGATCTAATCGACTGGCCCCCTCCCCAATATTTCGGACCTAGAGAAGAAAAGATTATTATTATTATTATTGTTTAGATATCTTTAGTTTCCGGTTCTCTTCTAGACTTGCAACGTGGGTTTTTGTTACTATGGCAACTAGTGAAATAAAATGGATCGCTCAATGATGAAGTTTTTACTTTGAAATTAAACCGATTTTCATTTTGTCTGTATTTTCATTTCATATATATAAAATGCAGGATGTATGTGTGTGCGTGTGTGTGTGTGTGTGTGTGTGTGTGTGTGTGTGTGTTTGGGTTTGTGTGTGTACGTGAATGTAATTTATGCACGTCTACAAATTAGCATGCCTGTCGCTCCAATTTTAGGAGGACGTTCGTCACGAATCTAGCTGTATTTTTGTTAACTTATTTTTACCAAAGGCACCAGCAAATGGCAGTAAAATTTTATTTTGAACCAAAACTTTTTAAAATTTTCATGTCGGAGAAATCACCATTGTTTGCAAATAGGAGTTAAGTCTCCTTCTAGCGACGAGTAAGTTTTTGTTAAGACCTTTGTTGGGTTTTTTTCCATCGAGAAAAAAGTGTTTTGTTGATATACGAGCAACACACACACACACACACAAACACAAACACGAACATGTATACGTACAAAAAACATGTATGCAATAGGTGTACGTACGTACGTGTATGTATGTGTGTATGTGTGTTGCCCATATATATATATATATATTTCACGTTCTTTATATATAAAAACATTTATTCTTATATTATTGCGGCGTTACGTGCACGCCCCCCCCGTTTATATATATATATATATATATAATATATATATAATATATATATAATATATATATATATAATATATATATATATCAAATAAAATAAAATACAAAATGGTACAAGAACGCAAAACGGGACAACAAAACATCCACATAGACGATACAAAACAAAAACACGGACGGGTCATTCGAAGCCTTTTATTATCAGTCAAGAACCGGATCATCCTCGCAATTTCGGCTGATTAATCTTGAGATTGCTCCAATCTGGCCAGCCCCAAGGAAAAACTAAGCTAAGAGCATTAGATTCCTTGGAAAAAAGCAACGAATGTATACGAAACAAGGACGGAAAAAACAGCCGATGTTACACGAATATAAATACAAGATACAAAAGAAATACAAAATACAATAAAAAAACAATAATAATAATAATAATAACAGGACATAATAACAGGTGTCTCTCGACTGGGAACGAATTAAATTCAACTGGCGTGTATGGAAATTAAGCCTTACAGCAGAGGGAAGAATATCGACGTGGCAGTGGCCACAGTCAAGCGCAAAATTTATATATATATAAATTAGAAAAAAAAGCACTATTATGGAATTCAAACAATGATAGACAAAAGCCAAATCATAAATAAAAAATAAAATATATATATTTTAAAACATGTAACTAGATCACAAAAGTATAAAAATGAATAATCAATATATAATAAGTAAAAAAAAAATACGCACGTTTCATGGCTATAATTAAATTAGAATTGCAATTAAATTACATTTAATCGAAAATCAATTCAATTTGAAATTATAGTCACTATATACATATATATATATCAGCGGATTTCGCTCAAATTTGACGTCGATGTTACTTAGTTTGGTTTGAAATAAAGAACTTGATTAGCTCAATAATCCCGGACAAAGCCAGGTTATACTGCTAGTATATATATATATATATATATATATATATATATATATATATATATATATATATATATATAATCCGTTCTGCCTGTGTGTGTGTTTTCTACGCTCTCGGGCATCTTCCATCCGATTGCGCTTAAATTTAGGTTAAATCAATGTTTCTGAAAGGGGAGGCCTATGGGACGGTCGGACAAGTTGTTTTGACAAAATTTGGTTTAAATGTTTGACAACTCAGCACCGTCCATTTGACAGGGGGCGAGTTGCTCGTATATATATATATATATATATACTTTATTTTAAGCAGCAGAAAATTCAACAAAATCTGTTACTCTGAGTTTCTCGTTGCCGTTCATCAGAAACTCAGGGCAACGAGAAACTCAGAGTAACAGATTTTGTTGAATTTTCTGCTGCTTAAAATAAAGCATATTACTCTACCACTGGTATTTGAGTACTCTTTTTTCCACCTTGTTTCACATTTATGTGTTTACTCCGGTATATATATATATATATAAGAAAATAGTAAAGTGTGAAAAAACGACAGAAGGCTTAAATGTTAAAAAATATATATATTTGTGTCAAAATGTCCGGAAGAAATCACTCACTACCTCCCCTTATTTAGAAATCTCCTGAAAATAAATACAACGATAACTCCATGCAATATAAACATAACGTCACAAGAAATTTGAAAAGCTACACGCGAAACCGGTAATTTCTTTAAAAATTTTAAAATTATGTCATTTTAAGGAAAGGAAAAAAAATTTTTCCAATATTCTCCAGACATTTTGACACAAATATATATATATATTTTTTAACATTTAAGCCTTCTGTCGTTTTTTCACACTTTACTATTTTCTTATATATTCACCCACGTGCTTTACCAAACAAACTTTCTTATCTATATATATATATATATATATATATATATATATATATGAAAGCATTATATACTGTTATAATATACACTGCAACAATCTATACGCCATTCTGCTATAGTGCACGACACTATACACTGCGCTGCACAGTTCACACACAAAACACCAACATACATTATATCTGTCTGTCTGTCTGTATGCATGCATCTTGGAAATCTGCCGGTCCAGTGGTTTCCCTTCATGGCAGAATTAATAGTCAAAACTATTTAAGCATTTTCTCCGATCAATTTCATCCAGTGGTTGCGGAACTGTTTCCGGAGGGAAACGAAATCTTGCAGGATGATAATGCACCAATTCACACAGCTAAATGGCACGAGGGACATTCTAGTGAAGTTGAACATCTTATCTGGTCACCACAGTCCCCCGATCTCAATATTATTGAACATTTATGGTGCATTTTATTTTATTTATGGACTTTTATTTTTTATCGCCCCTCCTTAATTCTTCTATCCCTCTGCCTCTACCTATTTCTCTCCCCACATGACCTTTCTTTTTTTGTTCGTCTACCATCCGTGCAACATCTATATTCCTTCCTGTACCTGTCAATTCTTATGTCCCTGCCGTAAGGCTTTACTTCTACACACGCCAGCTTAATTTAATTCATCCTTAGTCAAAAGACACCCGTAGTTAATGTCCTGTTATTTGTATTTGTGTGGAGGCGCAATGGCCCAGTGGTTAGGGCAGCGGACTCGCGGTCGTAGGATCGTGGTTTCGATTCCCAGACCGGGCGTTGTGAGTGTTTATTGAGCGAAAACACCTAAAAGCTCCACGGTGCTCCGGCAGGGGATGGTGGTGATCCCTGCTGTACTCTTTCACCACAACTTTCTCTCACTCTTACTTCCTGTTTCTGTTGTACCTGTACTTCAAAGGGCCGGCCTTGTCACTCTCTGTGTCACGCTGAATATCCTCAAGAACTACGTTAAGGGTACACGTGTCTGTGGAGTGCTCAGCCACTTGCACGTTAATTTCACGAGCAGGCTGTTCCGTTGATCGGATCAACCGGAACCCTCATCGTCGGAACCGACGGAGTGCTTCCATTTGTATTTGTGTACCATTTCTCCGTTGTTTTCCGTCTTTATTTTCGTATAAATTCGCTGCTTTATTCCAAGGAATCTAATGCTCTTAGCTCAGTTTTTCCTTGGGGTTGGCCAGATTGGACCAATCTCGAGTATAACCAGCCGAAATTGCAAAGATAATCTGGAACTCAACTGAAGAAAGAAAACTCCGAATGACCCATCCTTGTTTTCTTTGTGTCGTCTGTCTGGAGGTTTTCGTTCTTGTCCCATTTTCGTATTTTTTATATATAAAAATATAGCGGCGTACGTGCACTTTGGCCTCTCTCTATATATTTGTGTGTGTGTGTGTGTGTAGAGAGGAGAGAGGAGAGGGAGAGAAAATTCAAACAAACGGAAATAAATTAATAATAACGGAAAAAAACGAAAAATAACGAACGTGAGAACGTTCATAAGAAATTATTAACTTGACGATCGGTGAAAGGAGAGAGTTTAACGTTTCGAGCATTGCTCTTCGTCGGAAAGGAGAAAAGGAAAAGTCCAAAGAAGGAAGAGAAGAGAAAGAAATGCCAGGCGCGAAAATAACTTAAGCTAAGCCTGAAAGCAATGAAGTCATAAAAGAATCATCCATAACTTGCAGTAAGCAACATTTATTAAACGTTATTACTGTTATTTCTTTATTTTCTGCAAACAAAATGCACAAAAAAGCTACACGTTTGCATTTTGTTATATATACAATAATAATAAAAGACGTCACCGTATACGTTTTTACAAACCAAGGACGTTATATAGACCTCTTTGACTCAAGTTAGAGAAGGGGTGCGTATTATACACAAGGTTTAGGTTTTTCTGAGGAATATCCTCCTAAAAATCCCCTGCGTATTATATTCAAGGGCGGACTATACTTGAGGATTTACGGTACATTTTTACAAACCAAGGATGTTATATAAACTTCCTTGACTCAAGTTAGAGAAGGGGTGCGTATTATACACAAGGTTTAGGTTTTTCTGAGGAATAGCCTCCTAAAAATCCCCTGCGTATTATATTCAAGGGCGGACTATACTTGAGGATTTACGGTACATTTTTACAAACCAAGGATGTTATATAAACTTCCTTGACTCAAGTTAGAGAAGGGGTACGTATTATACACAAGGTTTAGGTTTTTTCTGAGGAACAGCCTCCTAAAAATCCCCTGCGTATTATACTCAAGGGCGGACTATACTCGAGGATTTACGGCAGTTTATCATGCATCCGGTCACTGAAATATGTTCTCGCGGAAAGTGTTATAGAAAAATGTATGAAAAACAAAATAGGAATTTTAATAGACGTATCTATAAAACTAGTTTTTAAACATCGAATGACTATGAGTGTCCGCTGGTAACCAACAGGATTTATACGGCAAAAAATAACTAAGATGTATCGTTTTAAACAAATGACATCATTCTCGCTCCGACGGAAAAAACATTACAGTTCAAATACAGAGTTTCCTCCCTTGAAATATTTTCTGGAGTTACTTCCCTTGATTTTCTTTACTATAAGTTCGTTTCTCTCCGTTTCAGTACTGTATTATTATTATTATCATTATTATTATTATTATTATATTATTATATTATTATTATTATTATTATTATTATTATTATTTTCATATTATTATATTATTATATTATTATTATTATTATTATTATTATTATTATTATTTTCATTATTTATTATTGTTATTATTATTTTCATTATTATTATTATTATATTTTTTTCATTATTATTATTATTATAATTATATTATTATTCTTATTTTCATTATTATCATTATTATTATTATTATTATATTATTATTATTATTATTTTCATTTTCATTATTATTATTATATTATTATTATTATTATTATTATATATTATTATTATTATTATTTTCATTATTATTATTATTATTATTATTATTATTATTATTATTATTATTTTCATTATTATTATTATTGTTATTATTATTTTCATTATTATTATTATTATTATTTTTTTCATTATTATATTATTATAATTATTATTATTATTCTTATTTTCATTATTATCATTATTATTATTATTATTATTATTTTCATTTACTTTTAATCTGCATGTTTGATGCAATCACTTGCCGGGGCACACCCAGTGCCCCTAGGGCAAGTGAAGGTTAAGAGTTGTTGAAATATAGCTGAAAGCTTGGGGAGGGGAAGTAGAGAAATATCTCCATGTAATACAAACACAGACATTTACGTTGATAGGGTTTTTCTAAGGATGTGGGCAGTACTTGTTAGCACAATCTTTTGGATTACCTTTAGACATGGTTCTCCAGGGATATTGTCTAGGTGTTTCTGACATCCCTTTTTTATCATACCTAGGGCACCTACAATAACAGGAACAGTTTTTGTTTTAAGATTCCTCATCTTTTGTATTTCGATTTCCAGGTCCTTATATTTACTAAGTTTGTCAAATTCCTTTACATTTTTATCAGTGGGGACGCTTACCTCTATTAGTCTGCAGGTATTTTCTTCCCTGTCTTTAACAATTATGTCTGGTCGATTAGCCTTGATCGTTCTGTCAGTGTTGACTGGAAAATCCCAGAGGATGGTGACATTTTTACCTTCAACAACTAGCTGAGGATGGTGTTCATACCAGTTAGCAGGAGTGCCGAATTCGCAGTGTTTACATATCTTCCAATGTATATACTGTCCTACCCTATCGTGGCGATTTTTGCATTCGTTTGGTGTCAGCACAGGACATCCCGAAACGAGATGGTCTATTGTTTCGTCAAATGTGTCGCAGAATCTGCATTTAGGGTCAGTACCGTTTCGGAGAACGCTAGCTTGGTAATTTCTGGTAAACAAGCTTTGATCTTGTGCTGCCAGTATGAAGCCTTCAGTCTCTGCTTTCAATCCTGAACTCTTCATCCACAGATGGGTTGTTGCTTAGTCTACATCAGCATTTTGGCTTCGGAGAATATATTGTCCATGCAGGGGCTTCTGGCTCCACCGCCTCTCAATTTGATTCTGCCCGTATTATCATCATCATCATCATTATCATTATTATTATTATTATTATTATTATTATTATTATTATTATTATTATTATTATTATCATTATCATTATTATTATTATTATTATCATATTATTATTATTATTATTATTATTATTATTATTATTATTATTATTATTATTATTATTTTCATTATTTTCATTATTATTATTATTATTATTATTATTATTATTATTTTCATTATTATTATTATTATTATTATTATTATTATTATTATCATTATTATTATTTTCATTATTATCATTATTATTATTATTATTATTATTATTATTATTATTTTCATTATTATTATTATTGTTATTATTATTTTCATTATTATTATTATTATTATCATTATTATTATTATTATTTTCATTATTATTATTATTATTATTATTATTATTATTATTATTATTATTTTCATTATTATTATTATTATTATTATTGAGTGAGAGAGCAGTTCATGCCATCAAAGTGACACTGGGGTAAAATATACGAAGCCCAATATACCCATCATGACTACCCGTCTGATAAAGGTACACCAGACACATGCATCACAACCATATGTGCGCGACATGGCGATCTCATATCAAGATAAACAGTACATGACCCTGCAGGTGGGGCCCAGTTAGAATTTTCTTCATGTTGAGTAGCCCATCCCGCTCAAAAGGTCCCTGAATAAGGGTTGTTTAAGGATGTTGAAAGAACCACCCATGTTTCCAGAGGTGAACTATTCAAACCCGAAAGAATCCCTCTCAACACATGGCTATGATGCTCCCCCACTACTTCTGCTCGTGATCAGAGATGCACATATCATCAGCCACTAAGGGACATGCTCAACTGGTTAAGGTCAAACAACTGACAAGCAAATCTGTGGTATTGAGCAGAATATTTGCTGTAGCCCATCTTTTATACCAAG
>NW_021835967.1:45000-65000 GCF_006345805.1 Octopus sinensis | reverse complement strand
TCAGTCCCACTGCGTAGCACCTTGGGCAAGTGTCTTCTACTATAGCCTTGGGCCGACCAAAGCCTTGTGAGTAGATTTGTTAGACGGAAACTGAAAGAAGCCTGTCGTATATATATATATGCATGTGTGTGTTTGTGTTTGTCCCCCTAGCATTGCTTGACAACCGATGCTGGTGTGTTTATGTCCCCGTTACTTAGCGGTTCGGCAAAAGAGACCGATAGAATAAGTACTGGGCTTACAAAAGAATAAGTCCCGGGGTCGAGTTGCTCAATTAAAGGTGGTGCTCCAGCATGGCCACAGTCAAATGCATGAAACAAGTAAAAGAGTATAGGCGCAGGAGTGGCTGTGTGGTAAGCAGCTTGCTTACCAACCACATGATTCCAGGTTCAGTCCCACTGCGGGGCACCTCGGGCAAGTGTCTTCTACTATAGCCTCTGTGTTTGTCCCCCCAACATCGCTTGACAACCGAATCTGGTGTGTTTACGTCCCCGTAACTTAGCGGTTCGGCAAAAGAGACTGATAGAATAAGTACTAGGCTCAGAAAGAATAAGTCCTGGGGCCGATTTGCTCGACTAAAGGCGGTGCCCCAGCATGGCTGCAGTCATATGACTGAAGCAAGTAAAAGAGTATTAGTGACAAATGTAGTATTAATACGAAGGGGTTATATTTGTTCCCACTTAACCATAGATGTTCCGTTAGAACAGATTATACTGTGGTATCTACCACGAGTGAAACTCTACTGGCTTTTGATTCCAAATGCATCATGTTTATATTTGGACTAGCAGTATCGCCCAGCGTTGCTCGGGTTTGTAAGGGAAATAACTATAAAGCATTTTTAGAGAGTGATAGCCAAAAAATAGCAAAAAAATGGAAAAAAAATGATGGTAAATTTTTTTGAGAGTTAAAAAGGTCGAGTTGCGTCCCCTAGACAGTCTGTGGTATGTGTTTCTGATTCTCGACCCCATGTCGAATTTATCGATTTTTTTCAGAACTGGGGGAACTTTTCAAAATTTTCGCTGCGTTAGTTTTGAATTATGACATTGGGCTATGTGTGTGTCAAGTTTCATCAGAATCGGTTGAAAGCCGTGGTCAGGGTGAGGGTACAACCTAACAGACACACAGAAACACACACAGACAAACTGCCGTTTATATATAGAGAGATTTTATTTGTACTTCAGATGTTTGGTGATGTATCAAAGTTACTGTCCCAGATATCTAGACAGCTGTATGTATCCAGTGCTAGATTAACCAGTAAACAAAATAAAGATTGTGAGGTATACTTGCCATCTCAATATGGCTAACCACTAAGGGTGGGTGTTACTGTAGCTTGTAGCCCCAGGAGAGCATCGTCTCCTGCTGGCTTTAGGCACACTTTCTGTGCCCTTATGGTATTTGCAAAGGGAGGTCATCCCTCCCTTGTCAACCTAAGTGATATGCACAGACTGCAGTTTCTAGGTATTGACCTGTCGTCGGCGTACGGCAATCACCGGTTTTCGACGAAGGGAGACCCAATGCAAATCCTTATATCATTTTTCCAGTAACTTTTCGTCACTGATCTCGAAAAGCTGTATGCAAGCAATAATAAATCTCTGAACGAGATGTAAACAGTAACTGCACGACAACGTAAGGTATACTAGCCATCTCAATATGGCTAACTACTAAGGGTGGGTGTTACTGTAGCTTGTAGCCCCAGGAGATCATCGTCTCCTGCTGGCTTTAGGCACACTTTCTGTGCCCTTATGGTATCTGCAAAGGAAGGTCATCCCTCCCTCGTCAACCTAAGTGATACGCACGGACTGCAGTTTCTAGGTATTGACCTGTCGCCGGCGTACAACAATCACCGGTTTTCGATGAAAGGGTCAATACCTAGAAACTGCAGTCCGTGCGTACCACTTAGGTTGACGAGGGAAGGATGACCTCCCTTTGCAAATACCATAAGGGCACAGAAAGTGTGCCTAAAGCCATCTGGAGATGATGTTCTCCTGGGGCTACAAGCTACAGCAACACCCACCCTTAGTGATTAGCCATACTGAGATGGCAAGTATACCTCACATTGTCGTGCAGTTATTGTTTATATCTCGTTCGGAGATTTACTATTGCTAAAATAAAGATTGAAATAATACATTTCTAAATATCTCAGAGAGATTGATGCAGTAGTGGTACGATAAAGTAGTTGTATACTGTCAACTTAATGTGATAGTCCCATGAAGGGAATCATACTACTGCTATTTAGCCCTAGGAAGCAGCAACACTTTCTGTCAGCCTTGACACATTTCCTGTGTCCTTATACTTACAAAGGGGAGACAAGCACCTCCACCCAGCTAAGCCTGCACCCAGAGACTAGTTTCTGACTCTTTGCTCATCATCAGTCTGGGGTAGCATGGCCTGCTGGTTGGAGATGGCTATCTAGCTTTTGTAAACATAAGAATTCTAGTGAAATACATTCACTGATTACAAGCACCAGAAAAACCAAATACCTGTACCAACCTGTGGAGAACTTACCTGCTCTTGTAACAGAAGAAAGCTTTGGTTGGCTCAACAAGATAGTAGAATAATTATATATATATATATATATAATCACTACAAGGATATATAAACCTCTTACAGGGATGGCTTCATCCAAGTTATATCATATTGTACTGAGTGTGAATTGAAACAATTGCAGTACTTATTAAAAAATGTTAATAAATTAATTCATATCTATTAAATCTCTCCATTTTCTTAATAATATAATATACTAGCAGTATCACCCGGCGTTGCTCGGGTTTGTTTCGACCCTTTAGAATTGGAATTTTTGAAAAGTAAAAATTTTGCATTATGTAGCTTGTTATTCTCTTTTAGTGAACATTTTTCTGGTTGAAATACACCGAAAAGTGGCGACACAGCACTCAAAAAATCGTTAAAAAATAGGGATTTTCATAGAAAAAAAGCACCTTTTTGATGTAAATAATTTTTGATGTTAACATGGTCCGATTTGAATTTTTTCTTCTACGGAAGGAAGAGCAAGCCTTTTATCATACTCTCAATTTTGGGTCAACTTGCGCCGCAGGGTCTCAGAGGAGATAGTGTTAGTTGAAGGCTACCAAACCTGCCATATACAGACAACTTCAGCTTTATATATATACTAGCAGTATCGCCCGGCGTTGCTCGGGTTTGTTTCGACCCTTTAGAATTGGAATTTTTGAAAAGTAAAAATTTTGCATTATGTAGCTTGTTATTCTCTTTAAGTGAACATTATCTTTGCCGCATTTCAAATGAAAGTGTTGGTCCTCCAAAGTTGTCTTAGTATATAAGACAACCTACCTTTTCTTTTTTTTGTTCTAAATTTTGGTCTGAAAAATTTCACTTGTGTACCAGAAAATGCAGAAGAAAAACAGAAAGAAAGATGAAGAGGACAAGAGAGAGACAAAGAGACAGATGGAGAGAGATGCTGTATTTTCTGACATACAAGTCTCTTTTACTTGTTTCAGTCATTTGACTGTGGCCATGCTGGAGCACCGCCTTTTGTCGAGCAAATTGACCCCGGGACTTATTCTTTGTAAGCCCAGTACTTATTCTATCGGTCTCTTTTGCCGAACCGCTATGTTACGGGGACATAAACACACCAGCATCGGTTGTCAAGCAATGCTAGGGGGAAAAACAGACACAAACACGCACACACATATATATATATACATACATATATACGACGGGCTTCTTTGAGTTTCCGTCTACCAAATCCACTCACAAGGCTTTGGTCGGTCCGAGGCTATAGTAGAAGACACTTGCCCAAGATGTCACGCAGTGGGACTGAACCCGGAGCCATGTGGTTGGTAAGCAAGCTACTTACCACAGGGCCACTCCTGTGCCTATGTAGTTTATAATGTAAACATGTAGTGTAAATGGAATTTTTGGTTCCCTATGGTCGTCTTGGAGTATAAGTTGACCCATCTTGGGGGTGGGGCTGTAAATTTTGTTCAGAAAAACTTGGCTAGTATGCTGGAAAAGGTGGTCTCTCATATTTATCTCTCTATGTATGTATATAGTGACAGTGCATGGCTTAGTGGTTAGGGCCATTCGGCTCATGATTGTAAGGTCGTGAGCTCAATTCCTGGCAATGCGTTGTGTCCTTGAGCAAGACACTTTATTTCACATTGCCCCAGTCCACTCAGCTGGCAAAAATGAGTAGTACGTGCATTTCAAAGGGCCAGCCTTGTCACACTCTGTGGTCACACTGAATCTCCCCCGAGAACTACATTCAGGGTACACGTGTCTGTGGAGTCCTCAGCCACTTGCCCATTAATTTCGTGAGCAAGCTGTTCCGTTGATCGTATCAGCTGGGACCCTCGTCGTCACAACCGACAGAGTGCTCCTATGTATGTATCTATCCATTCGTCTATATATCCACTGTATTTTCCAGTTAACATAGTATATAGTATAAACATAGTGGAGGCACAATGGCCCAGTGGTTAGGGCAGCGAACTCGTGGTCGTAGGATCGCGGTTTCAATTCCCAGACCGGGCGTTGTGAGTGTTTATTGAGCGAAAACACCTAAAAGTTCCACGAGGCTCCGGCAGGGGATGGTGGTGAACCCTGCTGTACTCTTTCACCACAACTTTCTCTCACTCTTACTTCCTGTTTCTGTTGTACCTGTATTTCAAAGGGCCGGCCTTGTCACTCTCTGTGTCACGCTGAATATCCCTGAGAACTACGTTAAGGGTACACGTGTCTGTGGAGTGCTCAGCCACTTACACGTTAATTTCACAAGCAGGCTGATCCGTTGATCGGATCAACCGGAACCCTCGTCGTCGTAACTGACGGAGTGCTTCAATTCCAGTATAAACATGTTGTGTAAGCATTCAAACATTGTTGGTTTCTTTCCAAATCCTGTTGCATCTCAACATGAAATTTTGGGTCCTCCAAAATTGACCTTTCTCTTTAGCTGTAAATTTTCTGTAAAACCTGACTAATATGCAGGAAAATGTGGTATCTATTTATCTATCTGTCTCTCTCTTTCTCCCATGATAGATCGTTAGCTCCTACACGCATTTTTTTCTCTGTATCTTTCTGTCAAAGAGCATAGGCTCGAAACATAAAAGACTTTTTCTATTCCTGAGCGCTATACTAATACATTTGTTTGTTTGTACTCCACCTGCCTTCGTCTTTTGTTTATTTTCGTAAACCTTCCCGTTATATATATATATATATATATATATATATATATATATATATATATATATATATATATATATATTGGACTGTAGCTCCTCACGCATTTTTTTCCTTGTTTTTTTTCTGTATCTTTCTGTCGAGGAGCGTAGCTCGAAACGTAAAAGACTTTTTCTATTCCTGAGCTATACAAATACATTGTGTTTGTACTCCACCTGCCTTCGTCTTTGTTTTATTTTTGTAAACCTTCCGTTATAATATATATATATATATATATATATATATATATAATATTGACTGTTAGCTCCTACACGCATTTTTTTCTCTCCTTGTTTCTTTTCTGTGTATCTTTCTGTGAGGAGCTAGGCTCGAAACGTAAAAGACTTTTTCTATTCCTGAGCGCTATACTAATACATTTGTTTGTTTGTACTCCACCTGCCTTCGTCTTTTGTTTATTTTCGTAAACCTTCCCGTTATATATATATATATATATAAAATATAAATTAGAGATAAAACCACTATTATGCAACTCAAACATTGATAGACATAAAACAAAACATAAAAAACAAAAAATATATTTTTATAAATATTTTATATATTTATACTTCATTATATATTTATATTTCATTTAATACCAAATTGAATTTTTCCCTGTAAGTTTGGAGTTATACTCCCTAATATTATCACTATTATTATTATTATTATTATTAATATATATATGCTTAATAATTAGGGTTCGGCAAAGATTTGCTTTACCACATACCGAAGTTTAGAAATAGCAGCCAAAAAACGTTAGCTATTTCTTCTACTTTAAAAAGGGACTCCCAGAAAAACCAAAATACTTGAAAACATTGTTTTCAACTTTGGTATATGGTAATGCAAATCTTTGCTGAACCCTAATTATTAAGTATTACTTAAGTTTACCATGAAATGGTCCTTTTTTCATGCCGAACTCTACTTGGTGAAATTATTGATTACTCCTTCATTAATTAATTTTACCCTTTGTTATTATATATATGCATCTATCTATCTATCCATTCATCCACCTGCCTCAGAAACTATATGGCTCAGAAACCTGGACGTTATCAAAGAAGCTTGAGAGGTGGTTGGATGGAACTTACACTTGCCTCCTTATGAGAGCTCAAAATTTCTCGTGGAAGCGTCATCCAACCAAAGTACAAATATATGGGAAACTACCACCTGTATCATCTCTTGTGAAAGGTAGGAGAGTCCAGTTGTAGAGCTGAAAACGAGATAATTTCTACTCTTCTCCTCTGGAAGCATTCTGCTCGCGATACCAGAGGGCACACACTCTCCTACCCTGATGTAATCTCCAGGGATACAGGCATCCAGCAACAGGACCTTTGTAATGCTATGATGGACCGTGAAGTCTGGCATAACGTAGTAAATTCCATTGTCTTGACCACGGTCGAACAATGAATGAAATCCATTCGTCATACAAGTCAACATAGGAGTGGCTGTGTGGTAAGTAGCTTGCTAACCAACCACATGGTTCCGGGTTCAGTCCCGCTGCGTGGCATCTTGGGCAAGTGTCTTCTGCTATAGCCCCGGGCCGACCAATGCCTTGTGAGTGGATTTGGTAGACGGAAACTGAAAGAAGCCCGTCGTATATATGTATATGTATATATATGTGTGTGTGTGTGTGTGTGTGTTTGTCCCTCTAGCATTGCTTGACAACCGATGCTGGTGTGTTTACGTCCCCGTCACTTAGCGGTTCGGCAAAAAGAGACCGATAGAATAAGCACTGGGCTTACAAAGAATAAGTCCTGGGGTCGATTTGCTCGATGAAAGGCGGTGCTCCAGCATGGCCGCAGTCAAAATGACTGAAACAAGTAAAGGAGTAAAGAGTAAAGAGAGTAGTATTTAGTATAAACATTCAAACACCACCACTATCGTTCCAAATCCAGCCGCATTTCTCATGGAATTTTTGGTCCTCTAAAATCGTCTTCATGTAGAAGTCAATATGCCTTTTTCACATTTTCGGTTTTAAATTTTGGTCCGAAAAATTGGACATGTATACCACAAAATGTGGCAGACAAACAGACAGAAAGATGAAGAGGACAAGAGAGAGACAAAGGTACAGATAGACAGCACGCAGGCCAATGTAGTAGATAGTGTATAGATGTGGGGTAAATATCCAAAGCATTGTCACTATCTTTCAAAAGCCTGTTGCATTTCGAACGGAACATTTGTTCATCCAAGCTTGTCTCAGTGTATAAAATGACCTACCTTTTTTTTACTGTTTATTTTGGTCTGAAAATTTGATTTATATGCTGGAAAATGCAATACTCTTTTTTTTTCTCTTTTACTTGTTTCAGTCATTTGACTGCGGCCATGCTGGAGCACCACCTTTTAGTCGAGCAAATCGACCCCGGGACTTATTCTCTGTAAGCCCAGTACTTATTCTATCGGTCTCTTTTGCCGAACCGCTAAGTGACGGGGACGTAAACACACCAGCATCGGTTGTCAAGCAATGCTAGGGGGACAAACACATACATACATATATATATACATATATACAACGGGCTTCTTTTCAGTTTCTGTCTACCAAATCCACTCACAAGGCATTGGTCTGCCCGGGGCTATAGCAGAAGACACTTGCCCAAGATGCCACGCAGTGGGACTGAACCCGGAACCATGTGGTTGGTTAGCAAGCTACTTACCACACAGCCACTCCTGCGCTTATATATATATATATATTTCTGTCTGTCTATCTATTTATTTTATTTTTCTGTCCATCTATCTATCTAGGTACTTATTTTTCTGCCCATCTATCTGTCTATCTATTTTTGTCCGTCTGTCTATCTATCTATTTTTCTGTCTGTGACTTCATTGACCGAGGTTACCGTGGTCTTTTCCGTAGGCTTTTCTTTCCACGGGTAAACCTCACCTGTCCTCCCCTTTACACTTTATATTGTCATTTCTGTGATAACGATCCCTATTGATCGAAAACCAAACCCCCTTTTTTATCCCCAAAAGAAAGCTGTACCTTGTAATTTGTTCCGTCTTTGTGCAGCCCTGTGTGGCTAATAAAGAAACATATCTATCTATCTACCTATTTTTTTGCCCGCCTGTCTGTCTTTCTATCTATCTATTTTCTGTCTGTCTGTCTCTCTCTCTCTCTATCAATATATCTATTTTTATGTCCGTCTGTCTATCTATCTATTTTCTGTCTGTCTGTCTGTCTATCTACCTACCTACTTACCTATTTTTCTGCCTGCCCGCCCGCCCGTCTGTCTCTCTATCTGTTTTTCTGTCTGTCTGTCTATCTACCTACCTATTTTTCTGTCAGTCTGTCACTCTCTCTCTCTCTATCAATATATCTATTTTTATGTCCGTCTGTCTATCTATCTATCTATTTATCTATCTACCTATTTTTCTGCCCGTCCGTCTGTCTGTCCATCTATCTATCTATCTATTTTTGCCCGTCTGTCTATCTACCTATTTTTCTATCCATCTCTCTATCTATTTTTCTGTCCGTCTCTATCTATCTATCAATCTATTTTTCTGTCCGTCTATCAATCTATCTATCTGTCCATCCATCCAGCTACCTACCGACCTACCTACCTACCTACCTACCGTACTTTTATTAGTACAGTCCGCATAGTATATAGAACATATAAGCACATTAAACACTCAAGTCTCATGACTATCTTTCAAAACCCTGCTGTATTTCAATGGAACTTTTGGGTCCCAAAGTCTTCTTGGTGCATAAAATCACCTTTCTTTTCTGGCTGTGAGTTTTGGTCTGAAAAATTTTACTCGTATGCTGGAAAGTACAGCAAGACATCAAGTTTTTATGTGAAGGAAATTTAGTCCATTTTCTTTAATTTTTTTTTTTTCTTTATTACTTTTAGCTTTATTTTATTTCAACTTTTCAACCCCGAGTTTTTTTTTTTCGTCCTTTTTTTTTTAGAATGGGGGGTTATTTGAAACTTACCATTGCTGTGTGTTCATCTCCGTATGTGAAAACGGGGGGAGAATTTACCCTCCTGGGACAGATACAAGCAGGAATTTCTCTGGTACAGCAATTGAAGGTACAGATGAAACATAAAAGACTTAAAAGATATCTAGAGCACACACAAATATATACACATATATATACATAAACATACATATATATATATACATACATACATACATTATGTATATATAGAGAGAAAGAGAGACTCACTGACAGATAGACAAACACACATACACACACACATATATATATAGATACAAACATTTATATATATATATATATATACACATAAATATACATATATATATATACATACAAACATTTATGTATACATACATATATATACACATGCATATACATATATACATACAAACATTTATATATACATACATATATATATACACATGCATATACATATATATATATATACATACAAACATACACATATATATATATATCCATACACATATATACATACATTATATATATATATATATATATATATGATTCGATTTGATTTGAAACCCCACTAGAATGGGAGAAGCGCTATAATCTGAATGATATGAATCTGATGATATGATATATATATGTAAAAAATGTAATTATAATAAATATCTATAAATATGAACCATCCGATCTTCTGATTACCTCATTTCTTCTAATTATATATAATATATATATATATATATAGATCATACTCATATATACATATAATATCTATACACATATATACATACATATATATAATACGACATATACATACATATATATATACATACTATACATACATATATATATAGTATATATATATAATATATATACAATGCATATATATACATACATTATATACATCTATGCCATATATATACATATATAAATACATACATACACACACACACACACACACACATATATATATATACATACATACATACAGACACACAAATAATTGTATGGAGAGACAGAGAAGAAAGTCAGAGAGAGAGAGAGAGAGAAGACAAACAGATATATATATAGAGAGAGAAAAACAGAGAAGAGAGTTAGAGTGAGAAAGAGAGAGGAAGAAAGGAGAGAGAAAAAAGAGAAATAAGCATAATTACATGAAGAGAAAAAAACAGAGAGAGAGAAAAGAGTAAGAGAGGGAGAGAGAGAGACAAACAGATATATAGAGACATAGGAGAAAGCGAGAGAGAGGAAGAAAGGAGAGAGAAAGAGAGGATATTATATTATATATTATATATATATATATATATATATACATACACATATATATATATCCATACATACATATACATATATATATATACATACATACAACATATACATATATATATATACATACATACACACGTATATACATATATATATACATACATATATATACATACATATATATATATATATACATATATATACATACATACATATATATATACATATATATACATACATACATATATATATACATATATATACATACATACATATATATATACTATATATACATACATACATAATATACATATATATACATACTATATATATAATATATACATTATATACATACATACATATATATATATCATATATATACATACATAATATATATATAATACATATATATACATACATATATATATATATACATATATATACATACATACTATATATATACATATATATAACATACATACATATATATATATACATATATATACATACATATTATATATATCTATATATATATATAATATACATACATATTATATATATACATATAATACATACATATATATATACATATATATACATACATATACATATATATACATACAATATATATACATATATATACATACATATATTACATACATATATATATACATATATATACATACATATATATACATATATATATATATATATAATAGATATATATATATATATACATATGTATATATATATATATCTTTATTGCCCACAAGGGGCTAAACATAGAGGTGACAAACAAGGACAGACAAGGAGATTAAGTTGATTACATCGACCCCAGTGCAAAACTGGTACTTATTTAATTGACCCCCGAAAGGATGAAAGGCAAAGTCGACCTCGGCGGAATTTGAAATCAGAACGTAACGACAGACAAAACAATATCTCTTGTTATAAAAGGCAGATTTTATCTGCCTCCCTTTGTCTCTTATAGAAATCTACAATATAGGATTTCTTCAATTACAATTTACCTAGCATTTTTAAGAGTAGAATGCATCGGGTTTTGCCAGGTCCGGTTTTTAAAATTTCAACCCCAATTAAGCAAAATTTAGAGAAAACTCACATTGTGGTGTATATGTCAAATGCTTTTCTTAGTTTGGGCTACAGCACACGCAAACGCACACACACAGTGTGCAACGAATAAACTGAAACTAATTCACTGTGTGTGTGTTGACAGGTAGACAATAGAATGCGATGGCGATGGCGATGTAATATTTGTTTCTGTCTATGACGCTGATAGATACATGAGTAAAATGTATGGGAGCTAAGAGATAAGAGTGAGTGAAAATGTTCTTGGAAGAGAATAAATAGCAAGAGAGTGATTTGAGGAAGACTTTACATTAAATAACCGTAGTGGCTTGTATATATATATATATACATACATAAGACAGTAAGGTGTGATTTGAGGGAGATTTGGCTGCTTTTCTGCCATGTAGGGTCTCCCTCATAGGCTCATACATACATATATACATAGATAAGACAGTAAGGTGTGATTTGGGGGAAATTTGGCTGCTATTTCTACCAGGTCTAGCTACCATGTAGAGGTCCTCCTCATTGGCTCATATATATACATACATAAGACAGTAAGGTGTGATTTGAGGGAGATTTGGCTGCTGTTTCTACCAGGTCTGTTAGGCCTTCTCATGTAAACTCAAGCTTTCTCATGCCTTGAACATAAGACCAAAGCAGAGAATGTATTCTTTTATTTTTCTGCTTTTTCCAGCCATTGGTCTGTGGCCATGCTGGGGCAATGCCTTGAAGAATTGTAGTTTAATGAATCAACTCCAGTTTTATTTTTGTAAGCATTGTACTTATTCTATCTGTTTCCTTTGTCAAACCACTAGGTGACAGGGATGTAAACAACCAACATTCGTTGTCAAGCAGTGGTGGAGGACAATCACAAGCACAGACACGCACACACACACCATACATGCATACACATATACACACATACATACATATATATATATATGTGTGTATATATATTTGCAGCGTGGAAGGTGTTTGTAAGCCATTTAAGAAACACAAAAAAACGTTAGATTCACTTCAACATTTAAATTTAATTTGCCAAAATATTTTCCTCGCTTTGAGACCGCGACCTGTTCACTGACAAAAATATCGTGCTAACAGGTCGCGGTCTCAAAGCGACGAAAATATTTTGACAAATTAAATTTAAATGTTGAAGTGAATCTAACGGTTTTTGTGTGTTTCTTAAATGGCTTATAAACACCTTCAACGCTGCAACTGTTTTCGTTCCAGCACACGATCTCAGATCAAGTCACTTGCTATGCAAGTACATCTCTGTAACTATATATATATTTACATATATATATGTATATTGGTAAAAACAGTAAGATAACAAAAGAAAGAAGAGACCTCAATATTATGTAAATAGAGGAAATCTTTATATATAAAAGTGAGGTTGTGTGTCTGTCTCCTACGATTTAGATTCCTAACTATTCCCACATTTTGCGGTGCAGTTTAAAAAAAACCAAACCCGGTATCTTATAGTCGTGATTCATATCGAGCCCGTCTGGGTATTAGCGCGCGTCTACGATGAATCTACGATTTAAAAAAAAATTTACCATCAATTTTTCCCATTTTTAATCCATTTTTGACATATATAAGGGAAGTAACTCTCTAAAATTTATTATTAAATCTCAGAACGTAAAAAGCTACAGTAACACCCCTCCCCCTTTGTGGTTAGCCATATTGAGATGGCTATTATACTTTACATCTCTAAAAATGCTTATATAATTATTTCCCTTACAAACCCGAGCAACGCCGGGCGATACTGCTAGTATATATATATATATACATAGGTGCAGGAGTGGCTGTGTGGTAAGTAGCTTGCTTACCAACCACATTATTCCGGGTTCAGTCCCACTGCGTGGCATCTTCGGTAAGTATCTTCTACTATAGCCTTGGGCCGACCAAAGCCTTGTGAGTGGATTTGGTAGACGGAAACTGAAAAAAGCCCGTCGTATATATGTATATATATATATAATGTGTGCGTGTATGTTTGTGTGTCTGTGTTTGTCCCCCTAGCATTGCTTGACAACTGATGCTGGTGTGTTTACGTCCCCATCAATTAGCAGTTCGGCAAAAGAGACCGATAGAATAAGTACTGGGCTTACAAAGAATAACTTCCAGGAGAGTCAATCTAGCTAAAACCAAAGTCCTAATAAGTAGGAAGGTAGACAAATCACAAACGCCTTCAGGTAGATGGCCCTGCTCGATCTGTAGAAAAAGTGTAGGTACAAACTCTATAAGATGCACGAAGTGTAAGCTATGGACACATAAGAGGTGCAGCAATGTCAAAGGAAGGCTAACTAGGAAGATAGTTTTTGTATGTGGCAGATGCTCAGGAACAATAAACACTGAAAATGCTCTGAGACCAACTTCTGTCACTTTCCAGGGAGAAAAACTAGAAATAGTTGATAGCTTCCGTTACCTAGGTGACCAAGTCAGCAGCGGGGGCGGGTGTGCTGAAAGTGTAACTGCTAGAGTAAGAATAGCTTGGGCAAAGTTCAGAGAGCTCTTACCTCTGCTAGTGACAAAATACCTCTCGCTCAGAGTAAAAGGACAAGTGAGACCATAACCCGTGGCCTTCTACACAGGATGTAGCCAGTTCACTTATGCATACCTTCCTTCTTGGGACACAAAACTCTACTTGTGAAGACCTGTTGAGGCAAGTGAGAATCAGAATCGAAATCGATCAATGGAAATTGCAGCTGAGTTACCAGTGCCGGTGGCACGTAGAGAAACCATCCGAACGTGGCCGTTGCCAGCGCCGCCCCGACTGGCCTCGTCGCCGGTGGCACGTAAAAAAACACCACTACTACACTCATGGAGTGGTTGCATTAGGAAGGGCATCCAGCCGTAGAAACATTGCCAGATCAAACTGGGCCTGGTGCAGCCTTCTGGCTTCCCAGACCCCAGTTGAACCATCCAACCCATGCTAGCATGGAAAACAGACGTTAGATGATGATGATGATTATGATGATGATATATATGTATGTGTGTGTATATATATTATACATATATATATATATATATATATATATATATATATATATACATATATTATAATAAATTAGAGACAAAACCACTATTATGCAAATCAAACAAAGAAAGACTTAAGCCAATACATAAAATATAAAATATTTATAAATTAAATTTAACAAATGAATAACCACTACGAAACCACCTGAAGAATGTCTAAGATGTGCTGACACGAAACGATCGTAGTGGTTATTCATTTGTTAAATTTAATTTATAAATTATTTTATATTTTATGTATTGGCTTAAGTCTTTCTTTGTTTGATTTGCATAATAGTGGTTTTGTCTCTAATTTATTATAATATAATATTTTATTATAAAATTGAATTCAATCTTAAATCTGATTTTTCCTTGTAAATTTGGATTTATTCCCTAATATTTATTGTTATATATACATATATAATATATATATATAATATATATATGTGTGTGTGTGTGTATATATATATATATATATATATGTGAGTATATGACACAGAAGAGAGAAAGACAAGGAGAGAGAGAGAGACACACAGACAGACATACAGATATAGAAATGACAGAGAGACAGAGAGACACTGAGAGAAGAAGAGGAAAAACAGCCGAGTCGTAGTATTTTTCGAGGACGTCCATGATGATGCGGTGAGGAAGCAGCAGAAGGCTTAGCAGGTGGCGTAGCAGACGATGGTCATTAATTACGGGTGCCCGGCGTCGTAGAAGAAGAAGAAGAAGAAGATTTGTGCTGTTTGGAGAGACCAGTCGATTACGTGTATTCTCAAGCAATAACAACTCTGTCTGGTATTATTAACCTAAGAATACCCGTTGTCAACGCGGCTCTTTCGCTTCTCTGTGGGAGGTTTTGTTTGTGTTTTTGCTATCTTAAATGCCGTTCGGATCTCTTCCCTGCATCCCTTCTCCACCACCTTTGGTATGACTAGCCCTCGTTGGAATGGTAGTAGCATGGGTAGTAACCGGTTGTTTTGTTACTTCTTTCTTTCTTCCTTTCTTTCTTTCGTCGTTTTTCCTTCTCAACTGTACGTCCATCCTTGTGTGTGTGTGTGCGTACGTACCCGTGTATCACTCTTCTTGTGTTGTATCTGTAATGAGAGATAGATAGAAAGTTAGTTAGTTAGATAGATAGATAGATAGATAGATAGATAGATAGATAGATAGATAGATAGACAGACAGACAGACAGACAGACAGACAGATAGCTAGATAGATAGATAGATAGACAGACAGACGGACAGACAGACAGACAGACAGACAGACAGACAGACAGATAGATAGACAGACAGACAGACAGACAGATAGATAGACAGACAGACAGACAGACAGACAGATAGACAGACAGACAGACAGACAGATAGATAGATAGATAGATAGATAAATAAGTAGATAGGCAGAGAGACAGACAGGTAGACAGACAGATAGATAGATAGATAGATAGATAGATAGATAGATAGATAGGCAGAGAGACAGACAGATAGATAGATATGTTTCTTTATAAGCCACACAGGGCACACAGACAGGACAAAATTACAAGGTAGAGCTTTTTTTGGGGGGGGGGGGATAAAAGAAGGGGGTTTGGTTTTCGATCAAAAGGGATCGTAAATGGAAAGAAAGAGGACAAAATAAGGGGGGGATATAATAAAAAAAATTTTTTAAAGCTATAGCTAGACAAACAGAGTGACAGAGAGAGACAGACAGAAAAATGTAGCCAGCTGGTTGACTAGACCTGGAGAGAAGCAGCATGTTCTTTGTCTATCTCCTTAACTTCTTGGATATTTTAGGTATAATTATACTAATGTGTCCATCTGTTCTAATTTAATTAAATTCTATGTCTTTGTGCAGCTGAAGATTGCTCTGCATTTTAAATTGATGTAATGATTGCATTGTTCAATTAAATGGAGTTGTATGAAACAATCGTACTGCATTACCTCAGGATATCCTTGTTGCTTATTTTGATTATATATATATCTATATATATAAAACTGAGAAAGTGTGTCTATCTGTCTGTCTGTCTGTGTGAATCCCTAAAACTTGAGAACTACACAAACAATTTCATTCAAATTTTACACATTTTTTGCCCATTTACACAACATTAACTACAGAACTGTTTCCGGAATTTAGCACACCAGATCTTAGACATTTGAAAAAAAACTCCAATGTAATCGGTAGAACTATGCACACGTCTAATTTTATAAGGACAACTAGTGTTTAGTTCTACAAATTATACTGAATTGGAACGATTGTACTGAAGAGTCTATGGATGAAAAAATTACATAAGTAATTATAGGCTTGTAGCCCTCACTTTTAACCACTACGCCATATGCCTGTGGGTATATGAGGACAAATATCTGTCAAATGTAAATAATGTAAATACAGGTGCTAGTTGTTTGCTAGTCTCTACTTTTATTCTGTTATGTACATATCAGGCATGTGGTTTAGTAGTTAGTGTATTCAGCTGATGATCATAAGGATGTGAGTTCAATTCCCAGTGACGTGTTGTGTCCTTGGGCAAGACGCTTTATTTCACATTGCTCCTGTCCACTCACCTGGTGAGAATGACTTGTACCTGTATTACAAAGGGCCGGCCTTGTAACATTGTGTGTCACACTGAATCTCCCTGAGAACTACATTAAGGGTAGACATGTCTGTGGGGTGCTCAGCCACTTGCACCTTAATTTCATGAGCTGGCTGTTCCATTGACCGGGTCAACTAGAACCCTTGTCTTTGCAACCTAAGGAGTACCAGGACATACCTGCTCAACTTAAACACTGTCCATAGCCAATCCTCATAAAGGCAGCTCTAACACACCTGCAATTTTAATTGCAATTCCAGTTGGAGTTTAGGCAGCAAGTCTTGACTCTGTGCAGTCTTTTCTACCTGTCCCCTGTTGGATCCCTGCTTTTCCTTGCAGCTTCTTTGCAGCCTTTTTGCTGGATGACACCTTAATGTTCTGCTTGAGGGAAGGCCTTTCTCTCCCTAAACCGTCCTAACAAAAGAAAAACAAAGTTGCAGAAACAATTCAAAACCAACACGACCTGGGAGAGAAAGGCCTTCCCTCAAGCAGAACATTAGGGTGTCATGCTGCAAAAAAGGCTGCAAAGAAGCTGCAAGGAAAAGCAGGGATCCAACAGGGGACAGGCAGAAAAGTCTGCACAGAGTCAAGACCAGAGAGAGAAAAGTCACTGATAGCCTTATTTCTTTATTGCTCACAAGGGGCTAAACATAGAGGGGACAAACAAGGGTAGACAAAGGGATTAAGTCGATTACATCAACCCCAGTGCGTAACTGGTACTTAATTTATCGACCTCGAAAGGATGAAAAGCAAATTTGATCTTGGCAGAATTTGAACTCATGCAGGTGACACATAAAAGCACCCACTACACTCTCGGAGTGGTTGGCGTTAGGAAGGGTGTCCAGCTGTAGAAACTCTGCCAGATCAGATTGGAGCCAAGTGCAGCCATCTGGTTTGCCAGTCCTCAGTCAAATCGTCCAACCCATGCTAGCATGGAAAACAGACTTTAAACGATGATGATGATGATGATGATAATGATGATGATGATGACTGTAGTCTGCAATTTTGTTATGGATAAGAACAAAGGGCCAACGTGAAATTTTGTGTTGAACTTGGGAAGTCTGCTATAGAGACATGACATTGAGCATGCTTTGGCAAGTTCACAATAATGAAGCAATGGGTCGTACGCAAGGCGGCGAGCTGGCAGAAACGTTAGCACGCCGGGCGAAATGCAGAGCCGTATTTTGTCTGCCATTACGTTCTGAGTTCAAATACCGTCAAGGTCGACTTTGCCTTTCATCCTTTCGGGGTCGATAAATTAAGTACCAGTTACACACTGGGGTCGATGTAATCAACTTAATCCCTTTGTCTGTCCTTGTTTGTCCCCTCTATGTTTAGCCCCTTGTGGGCAGTAAAGAAATAAGAAACGTTAGCACGCTGGGCAAAATGCTTAGCGGTATTTCGTCTACCGTTACGTTCTGAGTTCAAATTCCACTGAGGTCGACTTTGCCTTTCATCCTTTTGGGGTCAATTGAATAAGTACCAGTTACGCACTGGGTCGATGTAATCGACTTAATCCCTTTGTCTGTCCTTGTTTATCCCCTCTATGTGTAGCCCCCTGTGAGCAATGAAGAAATAAATGTGTCGTACGCAATGTTTTCAGTGGCACGGACGATTCGAAAGTGGAAGAACGTCCTCGGAAGACGATAAGCAATCTGGAAAATCTCCCACACTTACCACAAGTGTCACACCTGGAAATGTGGTATTGTGCACCGAGTAATCATCCCCCCCCCCTGGGCCAGACCGTGAATCAAGAGTTCTACGGCAACAATTTGAAGCATTTGAGGGAAGACATTCGGTGAAAGCAACTGGATTAGTGAAATACAAAGAATTGGATTCTTTATCGAGCTCCCCTCACTCATGAGTTTCTCACGAAAAATATGGTATCATTTCTGTACCCACTCTATATATATGTATATATATTATATACACATACATATAAATAGATAGATATGTAAAGGTATAATCCATAGATCAAGGTGTAGGAAGTTAGTAAGCTTCAAGCGAAAATATAAAATATAACTTTCAGGAACAATAGCTGGTAGAATCGTTAGCATGTTGGGTGAAATGCTTAGCGGTATTTCATCTGGAAATGTCGTATTGTGCACCGAATAATCATCCCCCCCCTGGGCCAGACCGTCAATCAAGAGTTCTACTGCAACAATTGGCGAGCTGGCAGAAACGTTAGCACGCCAGGCGAAATGCTTAGCAGTATTTTGTCTGCGTTACGTTGTGAGTTCAAATTCCACCGAGGTCGACTTTGCCTTTCATCCTTTCGGGGTCGATAAATTAAGTACCAGTTACGCACTGGGGTCGATGTAATCAACTTAATACCTATGTCTGTCCTTGTTTGTCCCCTCTGTGTTTAGACCCTTGTGGGTAATAAAGAAATAGGTATTTCATCTGCTGCTACATTCTGAGTTCAAATTCCACTTAGGTCCACTTTGCCTTTCATCCTTTCGGGGTCGATAAATTAAGTACCAGTTACGCACTGGGGTCGATGTAATCGACTTAATACCTATGTCTGTCCTTGTTTGTCCTCTCTGTGTTTAGCACCTTGTGGGTAGTAAAGAAATAGGTATTTCGTCTGCCGTTACATTCTGAGTTCAAATTCCTCTGAGGCTGACTTTGCCTTTCATCCTTTCGGGGTCGATAAATTAAGTACCAGTTACGCACTGGAGTCGATGTAATCGACTTAATACCTATGTCTGTCCCCTCTGTGTTTAGCCCCTTGTGGGTAGTAAAGAAATAGGTATGTGTGAGAGTGTGTCTTTGCGTCTCTGTTTGTTCCCCTATTACCATTTGACAACCGGTGTTGGTGTGTTTACGTCTCCGTAACTCAGCGGTTCAGCAAAAGATACTAATAGAATAAGTACTAAGCTTAAGAAACAAGGCCTGGGGTCGATTTGTTCAACTAACACCCTTCAAGGTGGTGCTCCAGCATGGTCGCAGTCAATCGATTTAAAAAAAAAAACTC
>NW_021835967.1:37500-40000 GCF_006345805.1 Octopus sinensis | reverse complement strand
AGAAACATATATCAACCCCAGTTCACAACTGGTACTTATTTTATCAACCTCAAAGGGATGAAAGGCAAATTTGATCCCAGCGGAATTTCAAATCAGAACATACAGAAGGAAGAAATACTGCTAAGCATTTTGTTCCACACGCCAACAATTCTGCCACCTTCCTTGCTTCCACCCATTCTTTAAAAAAAACTGGCGTCACCCTGTAATGTATCTCCTCTATAGCAGGACAACTACGCTTGTCCTCTATTGCACTTTGGTTTCCCAACATCTGATATAAACAAGTCTAATGGTTTTGCCAGCTTGCCACCTTGCAGATGCTAAATAATGATGCCAGGGCTGACCAAAGCCTTGTGAGTGGATTTAGTAGATGCAATCTTGAAGGAACACACACACACATATATAAATGGATGTGCTTGAGACGTGACTATTAACCTTTTAGTGTTTATATTACTCTGTCAAATGTAATTGACATTCGTTCACTTTGTTTTTAATTAATCATGCATTATCTTGTAGCGTTGAGATTTTAATAATGTGACTGTTAGGTAGATGTGAGAGGCCACACCTGTCCAGTTTGAACATAAAACAGGTAGAAAATTTCAGAGCCGGTATGGCCAATATAAATGCTAAATAGTTAAACCATACAGGTTTCAGCTCTAATGTTAATCACATTAAACACCCACCGTCATATGTACACATGGGTCCTCCCCAGTCAAATGTGGTCTATAACCTAATACAAAGAACACAACAATCATCATCATCATCATCATCATCATCATTTAACGTCCGTTTTCCATGCTGGCATGGGTTGGATGGTTTGACACGAGCTGAAGGGCTGTTCAAGCTCCATGTCTGTTTTGGTCTGCTTTCTAGAGCCAGAATCCCTCCTTGATGTCAACCACGTTATAGAGTGTACTGGATGCTTTTTATGTGGTACCTGCACTTATGTGTCTGCAAGGTTAGGATGCTCAGCTGGAGAAGGTTGCAAGGGACAAGCAAGGCTGTATGCAAGGGCAGAGAAAAAAGAGAACATAGGCATTGACCTGGTCTTCCTTGATTCTGTATGTTACATATGTTTCAGTATTCAGCAACACATGACATTACATCATTGGTGCAATCAGTTGATGCACCTCATAGGGCCAGCATGACAACAAGCAGTAACAAAATTTGAAATACCTGAAAGTTATCAGTCCAGAAGGGTAAGTGAAGGGAGAGCAGGAGAAGTTAAGTTGGGATACTGACCTACATAACCACAAAGTGTACTGGTGTTTGTAAGGATGGTGGTTACTTGCTGGGCAGAGTATGGGGATAAAGGTGACACTTATATGACCTTATGAGAAGGGGACTGAGCGAGGAGATACTCATACATACACACATACAAAAACACAAATAAACAAAGGGTGATGGTTAAAATAAGATGCTTTCATTCACAACCTTGCTACAAAGTAGGTTGTTGGTCAAAATATATTCTTAATTAAAAAGAGAAAGAGAAGAATAAAAACAAATGAACAAAAAGTTCATATAATATAGGTGTAGGAGTGGCTGTGTGGTGAGTAGCTTGCTTACCAACCACATGGTTCCGGGTTCAGTCCCACTGCGTGGCACCTTGGGCAAGTGTCTTCTACTATAGCCTCGGGCCGACCAAAGCCTTGTGAGTGGATTTGGTAGACGGAAACTGAAAGAAGCCCGTCGTATATATGTATATATATGTTTATATATGTGTGCATGTATGTTTGTGTTTGTCCCCCTAGCATTGCTTGACAAGCGATGCTGATGCGTTTATGTCCCTGTTACTTAGCGGTTCGGCAAAAGAGACCAATAGAATAAGTACTGGGCTTACAAAGAATAAGTCCCGGGTTCGAATTGCTCGATTAAAGGCGGTGCTCCAGCATGGCCGCAGTCAAATGACTGAAACAAGTAAAAGAGTAAAGAGTATAATATAGGCGTAGGAGTGGCTGTGAGGTAAGTAGCTTGCTTACAAACCACATGGTTCTGGGTTCAGTCCCACTGTGTGGAACCTTGGGCAAGTGTCTTCTGCTATAGCCCTGAGCTGACCAAAGCCTTGTGAGTGGATTTGGTAGATGGAAACTGAAAGAAGCCCATCGTATATATATATATATATATATATATATTTATATGTGTGTGTTTGTTCCCACAATCGCTTCACCAACAGTGTTGGTGTGTTTATGTTCCTTTAACTTAGCAGTTCAACACAAGCGACTGATACAATGAGTACCAGGCTTTGCAAACAAAATAAAATGCTCCAAGGCTGTGCTCCAGCATGGTCTCAGTCAAATGACTGAAACAAAAGACAAATAGATAGATAGACAGATATTGAGATATACAGATAGACAGATAGATAGACCGACAGACAGAGAGATAGACAGACAGATAGACAGACAGAAAGATAGATAGATAGACCGACAGATAGATAGATAGACAGATAGATAGCTAGATAGACAGACATAGACAGAAAGATAGATAGATAGATAGACAGATAGAT
>NW_021835967.1:15000-32500 GCF_006345805.1 Octopus sinensis | reverse complement strand
GTACTCTTTCACACAACTTTCTCTCACTCTTACTTCCTGTTTTTGTTGTACTGTATTTCAAGGGGCCGGCCTTGTCACTCTCTGTGTCACGGGAATATCCCCCGAGAACTACGTAAGGGTACACGTGTCTGTGAGAGTGCTCAGCCACTTACACGTTAATTTCACGAGCAGGGCTGTTCCGTTGATTCGGATCAACCGGAACCCTCGTCGTCGTAACCGACTGAGTGCTTCCATCCGAGGCTCCGGCAGGGGATGGTGGTGATCCCCTGCTGTACTCTTTCACCACAACTTTCTCTCACTCTTGCTTCCTGTTTCTGTTGTACCTGTATTTCAAAGGTCCGGCTTTGTCACTCTCTGTGTCACGCTGAATATCCCCGAGAAACTACGTTAAGGGTACACGTGTCTGTGGAGTGCTCAGCCACCTACACGTTAATTTCACGAGCAGGCTGTTGTTTTCCGTGATTCGGATCAACCGGAACCCTCGTCGTCGTAACCGACTGAGTGCTTCCATCCGAGGCTCCGGCAGGGGATGGTGGTGATCCCTGCTGTACTCTTTCACCACAACTTTCTCTCACTCTTACTGCCTGTTTCTGTTGTACCTGTATTTCAAAGGGCCGGCCTTGTCACTCTCTGTGTCACGCGGAATATCCCCCGAGAACTACGTTAAGGGTGCACGTGTCTGTGGAGTGCTCAGCCACCTACACGTTAATTTCACGAGCAGGCTGTTCCGTTGATTCGGATCAACCGGAACCCTCATCGTCGTAACCGACTGAGTGCTTCCATCCGAGGCTCCGGCAGGGGATGGTGGTGATCCCTGCTGTACTCTTTCACCACAACTTTCTCTCGCTGTTGTACCTGTATTTTCAAGGGGCCGGCCTTGTCACTCTCTGTGTCACGCTGAATATCCCCGAGAACTACGTTAAGGGTGCACGTGTCTGTGGAGTGCTCAGCCACTTACACGTTAATTTACGAGCAGGCTGTTCGTTGATCAGATCAACCGGAACCCTCGTCGTCGTAACCGACGGAGTGCTTCCATCCGAGGCTCCGGCAGGGGATGGTGGTGATCCCTGCTGTACTCTTTCACCACAACTTTCTCTCACTCTTACTTCCTGTTTCTGTTGTACCTGTATTTCAAAGGGGCCGGCCTTTACACTCTCTGTGTCACGCTGAATATCCCCGAGAACTACGTTAAGGGTACACGTGTCTGTGGAGTGCTCAGCCACCTACACGTTTTTCACGAGCAGGCTGTTCCGTGATTCGGATCAACCGGAACCCTCGTCGTCGTAACCGATGAGTGCTTCCATCCGAGGCTCCGGCAGGGGATGGTGGTGATCCCTGCTGTACTCTTCACCACAACTTTCTCTCACTCTTACTTCCTGTTTCTGTTGTACCTGTATTTCAAGGGCCGGCCTTGTCACTCTCTGTGTCACCGCTGAATATCCCCGAGAACTACGTTAAGGGTGCACGTGTCTGTGGAGTGCTCAGCCACTTACACGTTAATTTCACGAGCAGGCTGTTCGTTGATTCGGATCAACCGGAACCCTCGTCGTCGTACCGACTGACTGAGTGCTTCCATCCGAGGCTCCGGCAGGGGATGGTGGTGATCCCTGCTGTACTCTTTCACTACAACTTTCTTTCACTCTTACTTCCTGTTTTTTTTGTCTGTTGTACCTGTATTTCAAGGGGCCGGCTTTGTCACTCTCTGTGTCACTGAATATCCCCGAGAACTACGTTAAGGGTGCACGTGTCTGTCTGTGGAGTGCTCAGCCACTTACACGTTAATTTCACGAGCAGGCTGTTCCGTTGATTCAGATCACCGGAACCCTCGTCGTCGTAACCGACGGAGTGCTTCCATCCATCCATCCTTGAGGTATGTATATGCTTGTATGTATGTATATATATACATATATGAAAAGCCATATATATACTCTTTACTCTTTTGTTTCAGTCATTTGGCTGTGGCCATACTGGAGCACCGCCTTTAGTCGAGGAAATCAACTCCAGGACTTATTCTTTTGTAAGCCCAGTACTTATTCTACCGGTCTCTTTTGCCAAACCGCTAAGTGACGGGGACATAAACACACCAGCATCGGTTGCCAAGCAATGCTAGGGGGACAAACACAGAAACACAAACACGCATACATATATATACATATATACAACGGGCTTCTTTCAGTTTCCGTCTACCAAATCCACTCACAAGGCTTTGGTCGGCCCGAGGCTATAGCAGGAGACACTTGCCCAAGGTGCCATGCAGTGGGACTGAACCCAGAACCATGTGGTTTGTAAACAAGCTACTTACCACACAGCCACTCCTACATATATACATATATATATACACACACACACATATATGTGATTGTCTATATATAAAAGAATACACAAGTGATGCTGCAACTTATTTCTACAGCTGAGTAAACTGGAGTAACGTGAAATAAAGTGTCATGCTCAAAAACACAACACACAGCCCGAACCGAGAATTGAACTCGCTACCTCATGATTGTGAGTCCGACCCTCTAACCACTGAGCCATGCATCTTCATATTTCTCACAGAAGATTAGAAACAAAGAACATCACTTAATAACGAAGACACTAATTAACGACTATTACACAATGTAAAGAGAAGGTGACATAAAAATATGTATATGTGTATGTGTGGAGGCGCAATAGCCCAGTGGTTAGGGCAGCAGACTCACAGTCATAGGATCGCGGTTTCAATTCCTGGACTGTGCGTTGTGAGTGTTTATTGAGCAGAAACACCTAAAGCTCCACGAGGTTCTGGCAGGGGGTGGTGGTGAACCCTGCTGTACTCTTTCACCACAACTTTCTCTCACTCTTTCTTCCTGTTTCTATTGTACCTGTATTTCAAAGGGCCAGCCTTGTCACACTCTGTGTCATGCTGAATCTCCCTGAGAACTACGTAAACCCTTTTGTTACCAACCCTGCTGAAACTGGCTCTGGCTCTGAGTACAAATGTCTTGTTTTCAAAAGTTCTGAATTAAAATCTTCCACTAAATCTTAGTCACAATTTATGTTCCTAACACCAGCTGAATGATAACTAAGTTATTTTACTAAATTCTTTGTTATATTTAAAATTAATTGAAAGAAACTCAGAACATCTCAACAGAAGAATGGTAACAAGAGGGTTAAAATATATAATAGAGAAACAATTCTTAACCCTTTTGATACCAACCTGGTTGAAACCACCTCTGGCTCTGTCGTGCAAATGTCTTGTTTTCATAAGTCTTGAATTAAAATCTTCCACCAAACCTTAGTCACAATTTATGTTTCTAACACTAGCTGAATGATAACTAAGTTATTTTACTAAATTCTTTGTTATATTTAAAATTAATTGAAAGAAACTCAGAGCATCTCAACAGAAATATGGTAACAAGAGGGTTAAAATATATAATAGAGAAACAATTCTTAACCCTTTCGATACCAGCCTGGTTGAAACCACCTCTGGCTCTGTCGTGCAAATGTCTTTTTTTCATAAGTTTTGAATTAAAATCTTCCACCAAACCTTAGTCACAATTTATGTTTCTAATACTAGCTGAATGATAACTAAGTTATTTTACTAAATTCTTTGTTATATTTAAAATTAATTGAAAGAAACTCAGAGCATCTCAACAGAAATATGGTAACAAGAGGGTTAAAATATATAATAGAGAAACAATTCTTAACCCTTTCGATACCAACCTGGTTGAAACCACCTCTGGCTCTGTCGTGCAAATGTCTTGTTTTCATAAGTTTTGAATTAAAATTTTTCACCAAACCTTAGTCACAATTTATGTTCCTAACACTAGCTGAATGGTAACTAAGTTATTTTACTAAATTCTTTGTTATATTTAAAATAATTGAAAGAAACACAGAGCATCTCAACAGAAATATGGTAACAAGAGGGTTAAAATATATAATAGAGAAACAATTCTTAACCCTTTCGATACCAACCTGGTTGAAACCACCTCTGGCTCTGTAGTACAAATGTATTGTTTTCATAAGTTTTGAATTAAAATCTTCCACCAAACCTTAATCACAATTTATGTTCCTAACATTAGCTTAATGATAACTAAGTTATTTTACTAAATTCTTTGTTATATTTAAAGTAATTGAAAGAAACACAGAGCATCTCAACAGAAATACAGTAATGAAAGGGTTAAGGGTACACATGTCTGTGGAGTGCTCAGCCACTTGCACCTTAATTTCACGACCAGGCTGTTCCGTTGATCGGATCAACTGGAACCCTCGTTGCCATAACCGACAGAGTGCCACAACAATATGCGTGAGTATATGGGATGAAGTGATGAGAAAGGATCTTCGGAATGCTGGGCCTCACTGAGGAAATGATAAGGGACCAGGAGATGATTTGCAGTACTTGATAAGATGCATCAAGCTAACTAAAATCACTGTGTTGCACACATACAGAATGGCCCTTTCAGGGGCCTGTGCCACTTAAAAAGCAGCTGTTCCAGGGCTGCATAAACACACGCATGCTGGTGGCACGTAAGAAGCACCAAAGGCTACGTTCTGAGTTCAAATTCCGCCGAGGTCGACTTTGCCTTTCATCCTTTCAGGGTCGATAAATTAAGTACCAGTTACGCACTGGGGTCGATGTAATCGACTTAATACCTATGTCTGTCCTTGTTTGTCCCCTCTGTGTTTAGCCCCTTGTGGGTAATAAAGAAATAGGTATTTCGTCTGTCGTTACGTTCTGAGTTCAAATTCCGCCGAGGTCGACTTTGCCTTTCATCCTTTCGGGGTCGATAAATTAAGTGCCAGTTATGCACTGGGGTCGATGTAATCGACTTAATACCTATGTCTGTCCTTGTTTGTCCCCTCTGTGTTTAGCCCCTTGTGGGTAGTAAAGAAATAGGTATTTCGTCTGTCGTTACGTTCTGAGTTCAAATTCCGCTTAGGTCGACTTTGCCTTTCATCCTTTCGGGGTCGATAAATTAAGTACCAGTTATGCACTGGGGTCGATGTAATCGACTTAATCCGTTTGTCTGTCCTTGTTTGTCTCCTCTGTGTTTAGCCCCTTGTGGGTAGTAAAGAAATAGGTATTTCGTCTGTCGTTACGTTCTGAGTTCAAATTCCGCTTAGGTCGACTTTGCCTTTCATCCTTTCGGGGTCGATAAATTAAGTACCAGTTATGCACTGGGGTCGATGTAATCGACTTAATCCGTTTGTCTGTCCTTGTTTGTCTCCTCTGTGTTTAGCCCCTTGTGGGTAGTAAAGAAATAGGTATTTCGTCTGCCGCTACGTTCTGAGTTCAAATTCCGCTTAGGTCGACTTTGCCTTTCATCCTTTCGGGGTCGATAAATTAAGTACCAGTTATGCACTGGGGTCGATGTAATCGACTTAATCCGTTTGTCTGTCCTTGTTTGTCTCCTCTGTGTTTAGCCCCTTGTGGGTAGTAAAGAAATAGGTATTTCGTCTGTCGTTACGTTCTGAGTTCAAATTCCGCTTAGGTCGACTTTGCCTTTCATCCTTTCGGGGTCGATAAATTAAGTACCAGTTATGCACTGGGGTCGATGTAATCGACTTAATCCGTTTGTCTGTTCTTGTTTGTCTCCTCTGTGTGTAGCCCCTTGCGGGCAGTAAAGAAATAAGAAGCACCCACCACACTCTGTTAAGTGGTTGACGTTAGGAAGGGCATCCACAGCCATAGAACCCGTGCCATGAGAGACAGTTGGAGTCTGGACAGCTTCCAGCTGGCCACCTCCATGTCAAACTGTCCGACCCATGCCAACATGGAAAACAGACGTTAAACAATGATGATGATGATGATATGTGAGTATGTGTACACACACTCACACATCTTGAAGCTGGGAAGAGATATCTGGGTAGACCATCATTGTACAAGGTGAGCAAAAGAAAGAGGGGTCAAAACAAGGACTTTATACTCTCCTGTCCAAACTCCATGGACTGGTTGCCATAAATACCTCCTCAGGCCCACTCTAGCCCAGTGATTCTCAACTGGGATCCAAATAGCCCTTCAGGGTCCACATAGGATTTTGTTGTTAAATTTTCCGTGCAATAAATTGCTAACAGGCTAGTGCTCTGGCAACCAACAGAAGGAAGAACCAGGAGAGGAAGGAGGAAGACGACCTATATCGACAACTTGCTGGCGGATACTGGTATGGAAGGGGTCCAGTGTGGACTGGATGCTTCTTAAGTGGCACCTGCACTGACAGGGTCACCAAGTAAGTTGTATTACGAAAATCTTTTGCAAGAGGAGAGGGCATTGGGGGGGTGAGGTAATTATACATACAGGTGAGATCCAAGTATCCAGAAGCAGGATGTTGATGAGCTTTGAGCAGTCCATAGAAGGTATAAAAGACAAGGGGTGGGGGCATTGGGGGAGGTAATTATATAAGGTGGCAAGCTGGCAGAAACGTTAGCACGCTGGACGAACTGCTTAGCGGTATTTCATCTGCCGCTTCGTTCTAAGTTCAGATTCCACTGAGTTCGACTTTGCCTTTCATCCTTTCGGAGTCGATTAAATAAGTACCAGTTACGCACTGGAGTCGATATAATCGACTTAATACCTATGTCTGTCCTTGTTTGTCCCCTCTGTGTTTAACCCCTTGTGGGTAGTAAAGAAATAGGTATTTCGTCTGCCGCTGTTACGTTCTGAGTTCAAATTCCACTGAGGTCAACTTTGCCTTTCATCCTTTCGGGGTCGATTAAATAAGTACCAGTTACGCACTGGGGGTCAATATAATCGACTTAATCCATTTGTCTTTCCTTGTTTGTCCTCTCTGTGTTTAGCCCCTTCTGGGTAGTAAAGAAATAGGTATTTTGCCTGCCGCTGTTATGTTCTGAGTTCAAATTCCGCCGAGGTCGACTTCGCCTCTCGTCCTTTCGGGGTCGATTAAATAAGTACCAGTTATGCACTAGGGTCGATGTAATCGACTTAATACCTATGTCTGTCCTTGTTTGTCCTCTCTGTGTTTAGCCCCTTGTGAGTAATAAAGAAATAGGTATTTCGTCTAGCGTTACGTTCTCAGTTCAAATTCCACCGAGGTCGACTTTGCTTTTAATCCTTTCGGGGTCGATTAAATTAGTACCAGTTACGCACTGGGGTCGATATAATTGACTTAATCCGTTTGTCTGTCCTTGTTTGTCCCCTCTATGTTTAGCCCCTTGTGGGTAATAAAGAAATAGGTATAAAAGACAACTTTCAGAAACAACAGTGGTTTATTGATGTAGAATGTTGTAAGTTTAGGGAACGGAGCAGGTAAAATCCAAGTTACATATGTTTCCCAGCAAGCAGAACCATGGAAGTAGTAATTCCTCAATGAAGGGTACTCCACTAGCTAATCATCAGGCTGAGGATACCTTAGTTAAATGAAGGTTATTTTGTCGTCAAGATGTCCCAAGTTAGCTTGTAGATTTCATCAAAAATGAATGGAAAGCACAGAGTGAGAAAACTCCGAATGACCCGTCCTTGTTTTTCTTGTATCGTCTGTCTGGATGTTTTGTTGTCCCATTTTTGTATTTTGTTTCTTTTTTTTTTTTTTTTTACTTGTTTCAGTCGTTTGACTGTGGCCATGCTGGAGCACCGCCTTTAATCGAGCAACACGACCCCGGGACTTATTCTTTCGTAAGCCCAGTACTTATTCTATCGGTCTCTTTTGCCGAACCGCTAAGTAACGGGGACATAAACACATCAGCATCGGTTGTCAAGCAATGCTAGGGGGACAAACACAGACACACAAACACAAACACACACGCATATATATATATACATATATACGACAGGCTTCTTTCAGTTTCCATCTACCAAATCCACTCGCAAGGCTTTGGTTGGCCCGGGGCTATAGCAGAAGACACTTGCCCAAGGTGCCACGCAGTGGGACTGAACCCAGAACCAAGCTACTTACCACACAGCCACTCCTATAATATAAATAATAGGCATAGGGTTGATTCAGCTGTCTAATTATTCAAGATAGACAAATAGACAAATATAGATAGACAAACAGATAGATAGATAGATAGGTAGACAGACAGACAGACTCACAGACAAACATAGATAGCTGACAGATAGACAGATATGTTTCTTTATTAGCCACACAGGGCTGCACACAGACGGGACAGATTACAAAATAGAGCTTTTCTTTTTTGGGGAGAGAAAAAAAATAGGTGGGTTAGGTTTTTGATCAAAAGGGATCGTAAAAGGTAAAGAAGAAAAGAAAAAAAAGGGGGGGGGAAACCGATCAATAGGGATTGTGTATAACAGTGTCATGGTGTAAAGTGTAAAGGGGGAAGCAGATAAGGTTTATCCATGGGAAGAATAGCCTATGGAAAAGTCACACGGTAACCTTGGTCAAAAATGTTAGATTATAGGGAGGCTGCCGTGAGATAGATAGATAGATAGACAGATAGACAGACAGACAGACAGAAATATATCACAGATAGATAGATAGATAGATAGATAGATAGATAGATAGATAGATAGATAGATAGATAGATAGATAGATAGATAGATAGATAGATAGATAGATAGATAGATAGATAGATAGATAGATAGATAGATAGATAGATAGATAGACAGACAGACAGACAGACAGAAATATATCATAGATAGATAGATAGAAAGATAGATAGATAGATAGAGAGACAGACAGACAGAAATATATCATAGATAGATAGATAGATAGAAAGATAGATAGATAGATAGATAGATAGATAGAAAGAAAGAAAGAAAGATAGATAGATAGATAGATAGATAGATAGATAGATAGATAGATAGACAGATAGATAGATAGACAGACTGACAGACAGATAGACAGTTAATATGATGCAGAATGATAAGGCTTTAGCTGTCAGAATCATCAGCATACCAGGTAAAATGTTTAGCAGCATTTTGTCTATCTTCGCGTTCTGAGTTCAAATTCCACTAAGGTCGACTTAGCCTGCCTTTCATCTTTTTTGGGGGAATCGATAAAATAAGGACCAACTGAGTATTGGGGAGGGGGGTCGATGTAATCGTCTTACACCCGCTTCCCCACCCCCACCCCCACCCCAAAAAAAAATTGCTGGCCTTGTGCCAAAATTTGAAAGCAATGCAATGCAATGCGTGACACATACATACGGGTACATAAACACACCACACACACGTTACATACACTATGCTCACATGACAGCTTCCATGATTGCTGCAAACAATAACGCAAATACCACCACCACCACCACCGCTGCCACCGCCACCACTATCACTGTCACCACCACTCCCGCCACCATCATTGCCATCACCACCACAAACGAGTACAGCAGCAGCATCCGTAACCACTGCCACTGCCGCCACCACTACAACTACTACTACTACTACTACTACTACTACTATTATGGCAATTACTTTCACAACTACCACCACCACCACCACCACCACCACCGACAGCAACAACAACAACACGACCATCATTATGACTATAAGGATTGCAACAGCAGTAACCAGAATCATCACCACTAGCGCCACCACCGCCACCATCACCTCTGCCGCCACCACCGCCACCGCCACCTCTGCCGCCACCATCACCTCTGCCGCCACCACCGCCACCACCGCCACCTCTGCCGCCACCGCCACCATCACCTCTGCCGCCACCACCGCCACTGCCACCTCTGCCGCCACCACCGCCACCACCGCCACCATCACCTCTGCCGCCACCACCGCCACCACCGCCACCATCACCTCTGCCGCCACCACCACCACCACCATCACCTCTGCCGCCACCACCGCCACCTCTGCCGCCACCATCACCTCTGCCATCACCACCGCCACCATCACCGTCCCTATCATGGGAATCACTTTCACTTTCACTTTCATTATCACTACAAATGCCACCGCCATCCTCATCACCACCACCACAGCAACGACTATAACCCCACCACCACCACCACCGCCACCACCGCCACCGCCACTACCACTACCGCCACCTCCATCATCAACACTATCACAATCACCACCGCCCCAATCACCATCATCACCACCACTACCGCCACAGCAATGACCGTAACCCCTCACCACCACCACCACCACCACCACTGCCATCACAGCCGTCGCCACCGTTCCCGTCATCACCAGGACGATCTCTGTCGTCTTCGCTGGAACAACTACAGCAGAACAAGTGCATTCGTAGCAGCAGTAGTTCTCCCATTTGTATCATGCCAGCTTGCACTAACTGCAACATTAGCCTTATCTCTCCCTTTCCCTCGTTCACTCTAGCGCTCCTCCACTTCCTACTACCGCTAGCATTCTATGCTTTTCCTCCCTTCCTACTCAATCTATCTATCTATCTACCTACCTATCTATCAATCTGTCTGTTCATCTCTCTATCTGGTTACCGGTCTACCTATACATCCATCCATCTATCTATCTATCTACCAGTCTATCTATATATATATATATATATATATATATATATATATACCAGTTTGCTTGTCTATTCATTTATCTCTCTCTCTATCTATCCGTCTGTCTGTCTGTCTATTTATCACCCTACCACTCTCTATCTCTGTCCATCCATCCCTCTATCTATCTATTTATCTATCTATCTATCTATATATATATATATTATATATATATATATATACCTTTCTATTTATCTATCTGCCTATCTATCTATCTATTTATCTACCTACCTATCTATCTATCTACCTACCTACCTACCTATCTATCTATCTATCTATCTATCTATCTGTCTGTATCTATCTATCTATCTCTCTATCTATCTACCTACCTACCTACCTACCTACCTATCTATCTATCTATCTAACTACCTACCTACCTACCTATCTATCTATCTCTCAATCTATCTATCTATCTATCTATCTATCTATCTATCTCTCTATCTATCTATCTATAATCTGTCCTGTCTGTGTGCAGCCCCTTTGTGGCTAATAAAGAAACATATCTATCTATCTAAATGTATGCTTCTGCATACATTTGGTACTATATATAGATAAATATATCTATAAATACAGGTATTTCTCCCTGTCTGTGCTATACATATTCTTCCATTAATATTTAGTGGGAGCTAAACAAAATATTAATAAAATATTTTCGCTTCTGCTAAATATCAATAAAAATATCCAAGGAGTGGCTCTGTGGTAAGTAGCTTGCTTCCTAGCCATATGGCTTTGGGTTCAGTCCCACTGCATGGCACCTTCGGTAAGTGACTTCTACTGTAGCCTCGGGCCGTCCAAAGCCTTGTGAGTGGATTTGATAGACGGAAACTGAAAGAAGCTCATCATGTACATCATCATCATCATCATCGTTTAATGTCTGTTTTTCATGCTAGCATGGGTTGGACGGTTCGACTGCAGTCTGGGAAGCCAGGAGGCTGCACCAGGCTCCAGTCTGATCTGAAAGTGTTTCTACAGCTGGATGCCCTTCCCAATGTCAACCACTCTGTGAGTGTAGTGGGTGATTTTTACGTGCCACTAGCACAGGGGCCAGAGGAGGCTGGCACTATCTACGATCGCTTGATGCTTTTTATGTGCCACTGGCATGGGAGCCAGTCGAGTTGGCCCTGGCATTGGCCATATTTAGATGGTGCTTTTTACATGCCACCAGCACGGGTGTCACGACTACAATTTCCATTTGATTTTCATTTTGATAAGAGTATATACTCATATAAAAATATAGAGTACAGTACTGTAAGTATGTATGTATGTGTGTGTATGTATGTGTGTATGTCTGTATGAATGTAAGTAGGTATGAATATTTCTATGTATGTGTGTGTGTACATATACTCACTTTACTCTTTTACTCTTTTACTTGTTTCAGTCATTTGACTGCAGCCATGCTGGAGCACCGCCTTTAGTCGAGCAAATCGACCCCGGGACTTATTCTTTGTAAGCCCAGCACTTATTCTATCGGTCTCTTTTTGCCGAACCGCAAAGTGACGGGGACGTAAACACACCAGCATCGGTTGTCAAGCAATGCTAGGGGGACAAACACAGGCACACAAATACACACACACATACATATATATATATACATATATACATGACAGGCTTCTTTCAGTTTCCATCTACCAAATCCACTCACAAGGCATTGGTTGGCCCGGGGCTATAGCAGAAGACACTTGCCCAAGATGCCACGCAGTGGGACTGAACCCGGAACCATGTGGTTGGTAAACAAGCTACTTACCACACAGCCACTCCTGCACCTATACACATATATGTATGTATGTATGTGTATGCAGGTGTGAGGACATGTGGTTTAGTGGTTACGGTATTTGACTTACAACTGTAAGATCATAAGTTCAATTCCTGGCAGTGTATTCTGTCCTTGAGCAAGACACTTTATTTCACGTTGCTCCATCCCACTCAGCTGACAAAAGTAAATTGTACCTGTAATTCAAACGGGGCCAGCATTGTCACATTCTGTGTCACACTGAATCTCCCTGAGAACTGCTTCAAGGGTACACATGTCTGTGGAATACTCAGCCAGTTGCACATTAATTTTACAAGCAGGCTGTTCCATTGATCGGATCAACAGGAACCCTTATGACTGTGACTGATGGAGGGCCAGTATATATGCGTGTGTGTACACTAGTGTAGCTAGAGCAGGGCTCACCAAAGGGGTTGATAGTGACCCCTGGGGGTTGATGGGAATATTCAAGGGGTTGATAAATATACATCTGCTTGATTATTATTATTATTATTATTATTATTGAGTGAGAGAGCAGTGCATGCCATCAAAGTGACACTGGGGTAAAATATACGAAGCCCTGTATACCCATCATGACTACCCATCTGATAAGGGTACACCAGGCACATGCATCATAACCATATGTGCGCGACATGGTGATCTCATATCAAGATAAACAGCACATGACCTTGCAGGTGGGGCCCAGTTAGAATTTTCTTCAGGTTGAGTAACCCATCCCGCTCAAAAGGTCCCTGAATAAGGGTTGTTTAAGGATGTTAAAAGAACCACCCATGTTTCCAGAGGTGAATTATTCAAACCCCAAAGAATCCCTCTCAACACATGGCTATGATGCTCCCCCACTACTTCTGCTCGTGATCAGAGATGCCCATATCGTCAGCCACCAAGGGACATGCTCAACTGGTTAAGGTCAAACAACTGACAAGCAAATCTGTGGTATTGAGCAGAATATTTGCTGTAGCCCATCTTTTATACCAAGACAAAACAATGTACATGATAACACTTCCAATCAGTTAAGATCAGAAGCCATCGAGCCACTGCCTGGTACTGCATCAGGGCATTATTATTATTATTATTATAATTATTATTATTATTATTATCGATTTATTTTCTTGTACATGCTTGGGGGTCGATGAGGGGTCAAGGATTCCATGAAGGGAATCCTGAGTGTAATAAATGGGCGAGGGTAACATGTGGTACTGGTACTTTATACATGTAAAACACAATCTTTACACATGTGTATATATTCTCAGAATTGTTCAAAATAAATAAATAGACATAATATAATACTCTTTTACTCTTTTACTTGTTTCAGTCATTTGACTGTGGCCATGCTGGAGCACCGCCTTTAGTCGAGTAAATTGATCCCAGGTTTTATTCTTTGTAAGCTTAGTACTTATTTTATTGATCCCTTTTGCCGAACTGCTAAGTTACGGGGACGTAAAGACACCACCACTGGTTGTCAAGTGATGTTGTGGGGACAAACACTGACACACAAACATATACACATGCATACACACACACACACACACACATATATATATATATATATATACATACATATATACGATGGGCTTCTTTCAGGGCAGCATCATTCAATAGCTAAAACAGTGCAAAGCATACAGTGGTCAGCCATGTGTAACAACATCTGTTAGTCTGGTCAGTCACATGACCACCCCCCCCCCCGCCAGACACATATAATACAAAAATGGGACAAAAAGGCAAAGCATTCAGACAGTTAAGTGATACAAAAAAGGGATAAAACATCCAGACAGACGATACAAGGAAAACAAGGACGGGTCATTTGGAGTTTTCTTTCCTCAGTTGAGTTCCAGATTATCTTTGCAATTTCAGCTGGTTATACTTGAGATTGCTCCAATCTGGCCAGCCCGAAGGAAAAACTAAGAGAAATGTTACACATATACAAATGCAATTAGCAGGGCATAACAACATAGAAACATGTGTGTGTGTGTGTGTGTGTGTGTGTGTGTGTGTGTGTGTGTGTGTGTGTGTGTGTGTGTGTGTATATATATATATATATATATATATATATCAAAATTCTCATAGAAATGTGTGTATATATACGTATATGTATCAAAATTCTCAAAGAAATCAAACAATGATGTGGCTATTAAAATTCATAACAGAACGTGTGTAAAATGTGGAAGGGTGTGCCTCTCAGTCGGAGGTCTAAAAAGACATGTTAAGAGAGTGCATATGGTGGCACCTGTTTCTCCTGCACAATTGTCTAGCATGTAATAAAATTTGAAAAGGCTTGGCCGGGCTTAAAAGTCATATAAGGGCATCTACATGGCAATAATCATGAATCATTTCAGTAAGTCTTCTTGGCAATGGCTTTTCTCATGTAACGAAGATGCAGGTGTGTGATGTATGTATGTATATAGTTCAAAAGCATAAAAACAAAAGACAGGTGAAGGAACAATAAACAAGGTTGGGAGTAGGCGCAAGAGTGGCTGTGTGGTAAGTAGCATGGTCCTGGGTTCAGTCCCACTGTGTGACACTTTGGGAAAGTGTCTATAGTCTCGGGCTGACCAAAGCCTTGTGAGTGGATTTGGTAGACGGAAACTGAAAGAAGCCTGTCGTATATATGTATATGTATATATATATGTGTGTGTGTTTGTGTGTCTGTTTGTCCAATCCAACATCGCTTGAAACCGATGCTGGTGTGTTTATGTCCCCCGTAACTTAGCGGTTTGGCAAAAGCGACCAATAGAATAAGTACTAGGCTTACAAAGAATAAGTCCTGGGGTCGATTTCCTCAACTAAAGGTGGTGCTCCAACATGGCTGCAGTCAAATGACTGAAACAAGTCAAAGAGTAAAGGTGTATTCCTTTGATGTTCAGGAAAAATGGAAAAGTGTTTTGATGTTTTTTAAGCCTAGATTCCTCTAAAGAAAGGAACGAGGAAAGAAAACAAGGAGAGAGGAAAAGAAACAGAAAGAGGGACGGAAACTGGAAGAAACCCATCGTATATATGTGGGTGTGTGGTGTGTGTGTGTATGTGTGTCTGTGTTTGTCTCCCTAGCATTGCTTGACAACTGATACCGGTGTGTTTACGTCACCGTCACTTAGCGGTTCGGTCAGGGAGACCGATAGAATATGTGCTAGGCTTACAAAGAATAAGTCCTGGAGTCGATTTGCTCGACTAAAGGCGGTGCTCCAGCATGGCCACAGTCAAATGACTGAAACAAGTAAAAGAGACCGATAGAATATGTATTGGGCTTACAAAGAATAAGTCCTGGGGTCGATTTGCTTGACTAAAAAGGCGGTGCTCCAGCATGGCCACAGTCAAATGACTGAAACAAGTAAAAGAGAAAGAGAAAGAGAAATGTGCTTTGGACAACAAGGGATGCACCAGAGAAATTGTAAATGGTTTACACCACAAAAGAAATCACTTTAAATTTGCTAAAATGATATTCAAAGTGGTTTATATGATCAAAAATATAATTTCAAAGTATTCATGGTGTCATGGTGAGGATCTGATCAAAGATTTTGCAATTCAAGAAAGACAGTAGGAGAAAACTTTTCAGATATAAATAAAGTGGAATTTTATACAAAAATTAACACATACACGCGAGTACTGTCCAAATCTCCGACCAATTACATATAGCTAGCTGGCATTCAATTGGCGTATCAAGTTTCGGGCATTTTGATTGGGTTTTGGATAGAAAATTCCACAAAAAGTCACTTCTATTGATTTTTTAATGGCTTTACGAGGTGACTGGGGAAATGTAAAGATGTGCATGACCACCCTTGGATGGTTTTGAATGACCATAGAAAGTGCGAGCCCTCTAACTGAAAAACTGTGGATTTGTATAAAGGACACACACACAGACATTTTGCCATTTATATATAGAGAGATTTGCGGGGTGACTGGGGAAATGTAAAGATGTGCACGACCACCCTTGGACGGTTTTGAATGACCATAGAAAGTGTGAGCCCTCTAACTGAAAAATTGTGGATTTGTATAAAGGACACACACACAGACATTTTGCCGTTTATATATAGAGAGATTTGCGGGGTGACTGGGGAAATGTAAAGATGTGCACAACCACCCTTAGACGGTTTTGAATGACCATAGAAAGTGTGAGCCCTCTAACTGAAAAATTGTGGATTTGTATAAAGGATACACACACACACAGACAGACATTTTGCCGTTTATATATAGAGAGATTTGCGGGGTGACTGGAGAAATCTAAAGATGTGCATGACCACCCTTGGACGGTTTTGAATGACCATAGAAAGTGCGAGCCCTCTAACTGAAAAATTGTGGATTTGTATAAAGGACCACACCACACACGCCGTTTATATAGAGAGAGATGTGTGACGGTACGTGGCTTAGTGGTTAGGGGCATTCGGCTCATAATCGTAAGGTTGTGAGTTCAATTCCTGGCAGCGCGTTGTCTCCTTGAACAAGACGCTTTATTTCACGTTACTCCAGTCCACTCAGCTGGTAAAAATGAGTAGTATCTGTATTTCAAAGGGCCAGCCTTGTCACACTCTGTGTCACGCTGAATCTCCCCCGAGAACTACGTTAAGGGTACACGTGTCTGTGGAGTGCTCAGCCACTTGCACGTTAATTTCATGAGCAAGCTGTTCCATTGATCGCATCAGCTGGGACCCTCGTCGTGGCAACCGATGGAGGGCTCCTGAATCCCAAAATAAACATTATTTTCCATTTTATTGTTACTCTCTCTTCTACTCTTTTACTTGTTTCAGTCATTTGACTGCGGCCATGCTGGAGCACCGCCTTTAATCGAGCAACTCGACCCCGGGGTTTATTCTTTTGTAAGCCAAGTACTTATTCTATCGGTCTCTTTTTGCCGAACCGCTAAGTAACGGGGACGTAAACACACCAGCATCGGTTGTCAAGCAATGCTAGGGGGACAAACACAGACACACAAACACACGCATGCATATACATATATACGACGGGCTTCTTTCAGTTTCCGTCTACCAAATCCACTCACAAGGCTTTGGTCGGCCCGGGGCTATAGCAGAAGACAATTGCCCAAGGTGCCATGCAGAGGGACTGAACCCGGAACCATGTGGTTGGTTAGCAAGCTACTTACCACACAGCCACTCTGTTAGTTTTGTTTCATTATGGTTTATTATTGTTTATATTTTGAATGACATATTTATGGGGGCACCATAATCTTTAAAGTGCTTAGGGCTTCTATGGGTCTTAATCCATCACTGGCCTTACATAATGTGCTTCTAGGTACAGTATGACTAAATGGTTTATGGCACAAAAGAAGTCACTTAAAACTTACTAAAATAAGATTCAAAGTGTTTTATATGT
>NW_021835967.1:0-5000 GCF_006345805.1 Octopus sinensis | reverse complement strand
ACCTCTCGTCAGCGTGTGACAATCATAGTTGTCGGCGAGAATTAGATCTCCTTCACAAATACTTATACTTTTTCCAGCGTCCACTGTCTTTCAATATGGCTACCCCTAAGGGTGGATGCTACTGTAGTTTTTAGCCCCAGGAGGACAGACTCCTCCAGCTGGCCATGTGTATTATATACATAAATGGCAAATATACGTCACAATGTGTTATCGCTACTGTATATAACTCACTTTGATATTTATCATTATATATATATACTAGCAGTATCGCCCGGCGTTGCTCGGGTTTGTAAGGGAAATAACTATATAAGCATTTTTAGAGAGTTACTTCCCTTATAGATGCCAATTCGGGCTTTCTTAGCCACTTCTGTTTTGGTGTCTTCAAGCCATGAAGTCGTTGTTCTAAAAGAACGCTGGTCTCCTTGACAACGCTTTACGACGTTGATTTCCTTTACACTCCCTTCCCCACAGCTTCACGAGGGAGGGAAGAAGGGGGAGAAGCAAACACAGGTGCAGGTTGTTTGAGCGTGGACGCCAATCCGCCGCCATCGCACACACGAAAAATTATGCATTAAAATGCAATAAAAAATGATGTTAAATTATTTTTAAAATCGTAGACTCATCGTAGACGCGCGCTAATACTCAGACGGGCTCGATATTAATCACGACTATAAGATACCCGAATTTGGTTAAACTGCACCGCAAAATGTGGGAGTAGTTAGGAATCTAAATCGAAGGGGACAGACACTCACACAACTACAGTTTTATATATATAGATATATATATATTTAATGTAGGATAAAATTTTTTTCGAAAAAATTTTTCTCAATGGCCAGCATATTAAAAAATACCTTTAAAGGTTAAATTTATAAACAATTCATAAATAAGAGCAAACGAAAAAATTTCTAATGCCAAGTATGCCGAAAAATTGAACATATTGTCCATTAACCATATAATTAACTATTAACCATATAAAGCGTGTGCATTGTGAAAAAATTATATAGTTAATGGACAATATGTCCAATTTTTCGGCATATTTGGCATTAGAAATTTTTTCATTTGCCCTTATTTATGAATTGTATATATATATATATATATATATTTATCAAAATAAAAACATGACGCAAAGGATTTAGCGGTACATATGTTTCGGGCCTTTATTAGACGGTTTATAACAATGCATAATTGATGTAAATGTGTGTCTCTAGCCTTCTTCAGCCGCGTACAATTACTACTTCATGGAAATGTATTACATTATAAGCACCGCTCGCTCTGTTGTACGTGTCTATGAGGATTTGCATCCCCAACGTAAAACTTATAATGTAATACATGTCCTTGAGTAGTAATTGTACGCGGCTGAAGAAGGCTATAGACACACATTTACATCAATTATGCATTGTTATAAACCGTCTAATAAAGGTCCGAAACATATGTACCGCTAAATCCTTTGCATCATGTTTTTATTTTGATAAATATACTCTATCACCTGCACCATTAAATGTCATATACAGGTGCTTACAATTATCAAGTATTCACCCTGAATTTTTTATATATATATATATATTTAAAAATTGAGGGAGATAAATTAATATTAATTTTAATATCAATTTAAAACCAGTAGTCCAGCATTCAAAAAATCTGAGGAGTCAGAGAAAATTCAAATATATGTGTATATTGGCAGGGCTGGCCTGCTAGGTAGCCGGCCAGAATGCTAGAAATAGATCATCAACGATCAAACTACAAGGGAAATTCTCTAGAGGAAGAATTCAGCGAACACCAGAACCAAATTTGGCGGGCAGGACATATGAAAAATTAAATAAAAAACAGACTTAAATGCATACCTCGGTTTCGGTCATATATATATATAGTTAATCCAAACATGAAAACACAAAGAGAAAACATACACGCGAGGACGTGGAACAATATAGTATTGTTGACACTCGAAGGAAGGGAAGAAGAAGGAGGGTTTAACATTTCGAGCGGAGCTCTTTGTCAGAAACATAGGAGAAGGAAAGATCCAAAGAAGGGAAGACGGAGAAAAAAAATCGCCAACGGTACATACGCGGATATATATATATATATATATATATATATATATATCATCATCATCGTTTAATGTCTACTTTCCATGCTAGCATGGGTTGGACGATTTGACTGAGGACTGGTGAACCAGATGGCTGCACCAGACTCCAATCTGATCTGGCAGAGTTTCTACAGCTGGATGCCCTTCCTAACGCCAATCACTCCAAGAGTGTAGTGGGTGTTTTTACATGCCACTGGCACAGAAGCCAGTTTTCTGCCCTGGCAACGATCACGCTCGGATGGTGCTCTTAGCACTTCACTAGCATGGATGCCAGTCATTGAATTTTATTACGATTTCACTTGCCTTAACAGGTCTTTGCAAGCAGAGTTTAGTGTCCAATGAAGGGAAGGTACGCATAAGGGGCTGGTCACACCCCTAGCATATATATATATATATATATATATATATATAGTTAATCCAAACAAGAAAACACAGAAAAAAAGAGAAAAAAACACAGCAACGCGAGGACGTGGAACAATTAAAGTATTATTGACGCTCAGGAAAGAAGGGAAGGAGGGTTTAACATTTCGAGCGGAGCTCTTCGTCGGAAACAAGGAGAAGGAAAGGTCCCAAGGAGGGAAGACAGAGGAGAAAATATTTGAGCTGGTGGTGCTTAAGAGATCACATATATATATATTATATATATATGTATATAATTGTTTATTAGCAATTTAACAACCTAAAGGCAAATTTACAGATATCACTAAATTGACAGAGGATACAAAATGGAACTGGCAGTGCTAGAAATAAGGAGTCAAACCAACTCATTAGCCATAAGAGCGCTATCTTAGCAAGCTGACAATGGAAACAAGCTCCCTACAGTCACAGATATAGTCACATCACTGGTGATTTCGAATCTTGATGCAGATCATCTTAATTCTCATCGGTGGCTCATACCGTGCCTAGGGTTAAACTCAACTCCACTCACCTCATCAATTTATAAGAAAAACCATTGAAAGCATTTGCTGATTACAAAACCAGTAGAAGTGAAAACTATAAATAATATGGGTGGCTTAATAGCAATTTAACACCCCGGGGCAAGTTTATAAATGTCACTTATGTGACAGGGGACATAGAGTGGAACTGACATTGCTAGAAATAACCGCCACAAGAGCACTATGTTATATACACCTATGCTTCTTCATCTGTGGAGGCGCAATGGCCCAGTGGTTAGGGCAGCGGACTCGCGGTCATGGGATCGATCGCGGTTTCGATTCCCAGACCGGGCGTTGTGAGTGTTTATTGAGCGAAAACACCTAAAGCTCCACGAGGCTCCGGCAGGGATGGTGGTGATCCCTGTGTACTCTTTCACCACAACTTTCTCTCACTCTTACTTCCTGTTTCTGTTGTACCTGTATTTCAAAGGGCCGGCCTTGTCACTCTCTGTGTCACGCTGAATATCCCCGAGAACTACGTTAAGGGTGCACGTGTCTGTGGAGTGCTCAGCCACTTACACGTTAATTTCACGAGCAGGCTGTTCCGTTGATTCGGATCAACCGGAACCCTCATCATCGTAACCGACGGAGTGCTAGGAGGGGGGTGCTTCTTCATCTATCATACTTTAGACTTTTGACACCTGGAGTAAAGACCCCCTCAGGGTAAGTTTATAAATGTCACTTATGTGACAGGGGATACAAAGTGGAACTGACATTGCTAGAAATAACAGCCACAAGAGCACTATTTTATATACACCTGTGCTTCTTCATCTGTTATACTTTAGACTTTTGACACCTGGAGTAAAGACCCCTGCCTCCTCTCTCAAGTACATTCTCACTAAATTGAGGGTTTCTGTTCTTTCTGGTCTTGCAAGTTATTTGGCGCCTTCACTCTTGCTGGTGTCATGATAAAAAAGCATCCAGTACATTCTGTATGTAGAGTGGCCGGCTTCTAGAAATGCGCCCGACAGTGAAAACCATGCCAAAGCTGACAGTGGAACTCAATGCAGTCCTTGCAGTTTGTCAGATCCTGTCAATTCATCTAACCCATGCCAGCATGGAAAATAGATGTTAATGGATGATGATAGCAGTACCTCCTCTGTGTGTGTGTCATCATCATCATCAACATCATCGTTTAACGTCCACCTTCCATGCTAGCATGGGTTGGACAATTCAAATGGGGTCTGGGAAGCCCGAAGGCTGCACCAGGCCCAGTTTGATCTGGCAGTGTTTCTACAGCTGGATGCCCTTCCTAATGTCAACCACTCCGTGAGTGTAGTGGGTGCTTTTTACATGCCACCGACACAGGTGCCAGACGAGGCTGGCAAACGGCCACGCTCGGATGGTGTTTGTTATGTGCCACCGGCACGGAGACCAGACGAGGCTGGCAACGGCCACGATCGGTTGGTGTTTGTCACGTGCCACCAGCACAGAGGCCAGTCGATGTGGCGCTGGCTATGGCCACATTCAGATGGTTCTCTTACGTGCCACTGACACTGGTATCACAACTACAAATTCCATTGATGTTGATCAAATGGTTTCGGGTTCAGTCCCACTGTGTGGCACCTTGGGCAAGTGTTTTCTACTATAGCCTCGGACCAACCAAAGACTTGTGAGTGGATTTGGTAGACGGAAACTGAAAGAAGCCCGTCATATATCTGTATGTGTGTGTGTGTGTGTGTGTGTGTGTGTGTGTGTGTGTGTATGTTTGTGTGTCTGTGTTTGTCACCCCAGCATCGCTTCACAACCAATGCTGGTGTGTTTACGTCCCCGTAACTTAGCGGTTTGGCAAAAGAGACTGATAGAATAAGTACTAGGCTTACAAAGAATAAGTCCTGGGGTCGATTTGCTCGACTAAAAGGCGGTACTCCAGCATGGCCACAGTCAAATGACTGAAACAAGCAACAGAATAAAAGCATATATATATATATATATACACACACACGAGTGTTTCTACAGCTGGAAGCCCTTCCTAATGCCAA
>NW_021835966.1:65000-69367 GCF_006345805.1 Octopus sinensis | reverse complement strand
GTGTGGTTTACGTCCCCGTATCTTAGCGGTTCGGTAAAGGAGAGAGCGATAGCATAAGTACTAAGCTTACAAAGAATAAGTCCTGGGGTCGATTTGATCGACTAAAGGCGGTGCTCCAGCATGGCCACAATCACAAGACTGAAACGAGTAAAAGAGTAAAAGAATAAAAGAGTAAGCGTACAAGCGTACGATTAACAAGGTGTCGCTGTAGAAAATGGTTGTTCCATATATCTGCGGAGCTTCTTCTTTACAGAACGAACTACAGCAAAACTCGATAAATGTGTAAGTTTCTTCATCAGACAGCCTGGCAAACGCCTTTTACATAATTTATATTCACGTGCACAAACTATATATAAAATCTTCACAGAAAAAGGTTTTTCAAAATGGCTGAATTATTTCCATCATTTGACTTCGTTCGTTCACGACATGGATATAAAATACCTCATTGTTATTCCTTTAATGCATAAATGCAATCCCATATTGATGATAAATGGCTGATGTACATGACATGTCTTACTAGCTATGTATGCTTGACATTCCTGCAAGGATTTCTAAATCAGGTTTTATCCAGTGAGGTTTAATCAATTAAAAGCTGGCATCTTGAAGATTAACTGGCATTATCATTCTAAAAAATATACGTGGACAACAAGTGAATCGAAAGGCATCGATGAATTCAAAAGACATGACTATCTATTATGTAATGCAATTCAACATGGAAATTTTTTTAAAAACCCAGTTAAGTCGTGATTTCAGAGAGTTTTCATTACGCTTTCAGATCGATCGAACATCGACATAGAGGCTTCCTTCTTGGCAGAATTTAGTTGATTGGTGTCAGTGCTCGCTAAAGTCAACGGACATTTGATAACTGATTTTTTTTTCGTATATGCGCTGGCAAGCTTGCTACGTGGTTCTGGATTCACTCTCACTGCGTAGCACCTTGGGACAGTGTCTGTTACAACAGCCTCGGGCCAACTAAGGCCTTGTGAGTGGATTTGGTAAACAGAAGGAAGCTTGTCATATATATATATATATATATATGTGTGTGTGTGTGTGTGTGTGTGTGTGTGTGTGTCTGTGTGTGTGTGTGTTTATGTGTGTCTGTGTGCGTATGTGTGTGTGTGTGCGTGTTTTCCTTTCAGTTGAAGAGCGTAGGCCCGAAACCTAAAAGACTTTCTCACCTTCCCGAGCGTTAAACTAATACACCTCTTTGTTGTTTACACACCTGCCTTCGTCTTTTGATTTCTTTTGTAAATTCTACCTATAGACACACACACACACAAACACACACACACACACACATATATATATATATATATATAATATATATATATATATATATGTATATATATATATATGGTGTGTGTGTGTGTGTGTTTATCACATGTCCGTGTAATTGTGTTTCTTCCCCATCACCGCTTGACAACCGGCTTTGATCTGTTTACGTCCCTGTAACTTAGCGTTTCGGCTAAAGAATAAATACTAGAACTTGAAAAATAAGTCCAGTTTTCGATTTCTTCCACAAAAAAAAAACAAAGAACATTTATGGCGGTGCTCCAGAATGGCTGCAGCGAAAATGAATGAAACAAGTTTAAAATATGTTCAAGAATCTCAGTATCATATTATTCAATCAGTTTTTTTTTTTAAGATGGTCAAATGTGATCTATTGCAAATTTTACAGCTATTCTAGACGGAAATGACCAATTAAAGGCACTCTTGTATATTCATCTTGTATTTGTTAATTCGTATCAGACCTAAACAAGCACCTCTCTTTGTAAAGTTATTCTAACCATAATACACATTGTTTTCCAGACATAATACATTTCAAATTACATTATCCAATTTCCTTTGTTTTCTTTAAATGAGAATTGAGTGTCAGTTGAAAGATATTGCTACTATCTCTAACCTATGAAAACACGTGTTGATTTGTTAATCTTCTCTTGTCGATTAGTATTAGTTGCAGGCGAGGTGGCAGAATGGTTAGCGCGTTGGGAAAAATGCTCACTAGCATTTCGTCCATCATTACGTTCTGAGTTCAAATTCCACCGAAATCGACTTTGTGTATCATCCTTTCGTGGTTGATAAAATAAGTACCTGTTGAATACTGGGGTCGATGTAATCGACTTGACCCCCTCCTTCAAAATTGCTGGCCTTGTTCCTAAATTGTAAACCGATATTAGGTGCGAGTTCTCTCCAGTAAGTTGGAAAATGGGAACGTCGAAAAGCATCAGGTCTACCAAGAGCTCTTTGCTATACATATAGAAAAATCAACGAATTTTATGCATCATTTATCAAGAGTGACCCAGGGTTAAACAAGAACAAGCTGAGTCTCAGTCTTGCTTAAATATACTCGAAGCCATGTATGTATCGGATCTTTTTGGTTTGAACGGCAGTTTTTAACATAATTTCTAGGTAACTAAAACATTTTAACTTCGTATACTGGTAGAATGTGTTTATAAAACATCTTTTTCTCTTGGCTTTATTGAGAACATTCTATAGTTTGTAAGATATTTGTTGTCTTTTTTCTGCAATTTCTGCAATTTCAACCAATCAATGACCGTCTATTGAGGTGAAAACATTCTGTGCCGTATGAATATGTCCCTCGTTTAAGAAACAGATTGGGTTTATTTACATTTGTGAAGAAAAAAAGATACTCTTCCCACACCCCTAACCCTAAAACAGATTGAAATGCAATAGATCGATTCTAGGGTCATAATTATGGGTGACAATTTCATATGACACCGCTAGAAAAAACTGTCGTTCAAACCGAAAAGATCCTATGTATCTATCTATGTCTATCAGTACCTGCGTATCCCTACATGTGTATAAGGATTCTCAAATATATCATGGCGTACTTTTAACAATATAAATTCTTTCTCTAAGTAAAGATCTGATTTCTAAATAACAAATAAAACTCTCTCCAGTCCAGCATTAATGAGTCACTCTGAAAATTATAACAAAAGATCAAAACTGATAAGTTCTTGCAAGAATTTCTATTGATATTTATCAAAGAATTACAAAATATCCGCTGGCTAAAATCGATTATTGAATACATACGAGATTTAACACATTCTGAAAGATAATAATTTAATGAAAGCAAATTTTCCTTTATTCATCTAGTCTTAAAGGTGAGTGGCAACAGTCACTTTCCAGGTATTATGTGTTTTGCATATATGATACTAAAATATGAATACATCACAGGTTTTGCATGGAAATAGACAGATTCTTCACGTGATTTGCGTACAGTAATAGAATAAAGGTCGTCTGCCGCTACGTTCTGAGTTCAAATTCCGCCGAGGTCGACTTTGCCTTTCATCCTTTCGGAGTCGATAAATTAAGTACCAGTTACGCACTGGGGTCAATGTAATCGACTTAATCCCTTTGTCTGTCCATGTTTGTCCTCTCTGTGTTTAGCCCCTTGTGGGTAGTAAAGAAATAGTTATTTCGTCTGCCGCTACGTTCTGAGTTCAAATTCCGCCGAGGTCGACTTTGCCTTTCATCCTTTCGGGGTCGATAAATTAAGTACCAGTTACGCACTTGGGTCAATGTAATCGACTTAATCCGTTTGTCTGTCCTTGTTTGTCCTCTCTGTGTTTAGCCCCTTGTGGGTAGTAAAGAAATAGGTAATAGAATAAAGGTGGAGGCGAAATGGCCCAGTGGTTAGGGCAGCGGACTCGCAGTCGGAGGATCGTGGTTACGATTCCCAGACCGGGCGTTGTGTGTGTTTATTGAGCGAAAACACCTAAAGCTCCACGATGCTCCGGCAGGGGGTGGTGGCGACCCTTGTTGTATTCTTTCGCTCCAACTTTCTTTCACTCTCTCTTCCTATTTCTTGAGTAACGCTGCGATGGACTGGCGTCCCGTCCAGCTGGGAGGGGAGACCACATACGCCATAGAAACCGGGAAAGCGGGCCCATGAGCCTGGCTAGGCTTGAAAAGGGTGCATAAATAAATAATAAAATTATAGAATAAAAGAATATGCGATTTACTTATAGATTTGGGTGGCATAAGCAGTTACAGTTCAGTTGACAGATATGCTTGGTGTATTATGTCACTGCTTAGCTGACTTGAATCTTGATATAAGAGCCAATGCAGAGCAAAATAGCAAATCTTTAGCTTCTAACAACACTTGTGTGTTTGTCTCTGTACTATGTAGTTGTATTTGTTGGGGTGGGAATAATATCTGCATTCATACTTAAATATATCAATGCGCGTAAGGCGGCGAGCTGGCAGAAACGTTAGTACGCCGGGCGAAATGCGCTAGTCGTATTTCGTCTGCAGTTACGTTCTGAGTTCAAATTCCGCCGAGGTCGACTTTGCCTTTCATCCTTTCGGGGTCGATTAAATAAGTACCAGTTACGCACTGGTGT
>NW_021835966.1:55000-60000 GCF_006345805.1 Octopus sinensis | reverse complement strand
GTCGATCTAATCGACTGGCCCCTCCCCAGAAATTTCGGGCCTTGTGCAAAAAAAATTAACTTTGGGGAACTATTCCGTAGTTTTGCGTTGGTCTTACAATTTATAGTCGTAAGATGCTTGAAAACGCGTGGCTTGGTGGTTCGATGTATTCGGTTCGTGATCCTGAGGCCGTGAGTTCGAAGCCCGGCGATGCGCTGTGTCCTTGAGCAAGACATTTTTATCTCGTTTTATCTCGTTCTGCAGTTCACTCACCCGGCAAAAATGAATCTACCTATATTTATTTCAAAAAGCCAGCCTTGCCCCACCCTGTGTCTCGTTGTATCTCCTGGCGAACCACGTTACTGATATGGTTATGCGTGTCTGAGAAGTACTCAGCCACTTGTACGAGCAAGTTGTTCCGTTGATCGGATCAACTGGAACCTTCGTCTTCGTAACAGACGGAGTACCAGTAAGATGCTTGTTTCTTGATTACATTTTCCACCCGTAGACAACCCCAGATTTGCGATATTCAAACTTATACATTTCCTAACAGAACTAATTTGAACAATAAGTATTATATAAATGTGAATTTATATCGCGGGTGGAGGCGCTCATGTTTCGAGGCGATTGTGTGAAAATGTTCAGTTTCTCATTGAGTCTTCAAATAAGGCACAGTTCTGCTGGTCAGCTGACATCTATCCCCCAACATTACGTCTATTATATGAGTCAAACCACTACATCAAAGTGCAAATTATATTTGCACTTTGCAAAACTTTCAAGGGAAAGTCCCACCATCATTGTGTTATTAGCTATTTATTTAATAACGTGTAATAACTATACCTAGCCCCAAACTGCCTTATTTACGGTTGTTATTGTTCCTTATTTCAGCACAATATTATGCTGCATCGAACAACAAGACCATGCTGTATAGAAAGGCAGTAAATTAATGACATTTGAGAAAAGGGAAATGCTATATAATTACCATATTCAGTGACATTTCTGAGTTTCTTTTATGCCTCAGTGAAACTATAGCTAGATTTACTCTTGGATTGCAAAAACATAGCTTTCAGAACGTGATTGATGTAACGGTCACAAGTTTAAAATAGGCTACATTCCATATTAATGTAGCATTGTTATCGAATTTATAGAAAACGGACTCGTCATAACGCTCTTGCTAAAGGCAAAATATTTTTCTTCCATGAAGTTTTCTTAGGGATAACTTCCATTTATCAACAGAAAATATTGAGAGTAAAACAGTTTTCCAGTAATGTAAATTTAGGTCTTTACATAGTTCAAAAGAAAAGGTTAGTGTTTCTTGCTGTTCAAGTTCCGAGGATATACAACATAGAAATTCCTGTTTGAAATGAGTGTGGATTTATTGCTAAAGGGGATAGAATCATAGGGAGATAGGAATATATGTATTTCTTTACTGCCCACAAGGGGCTAAACATAGAGGGGACAAACAAGGATAGACAAATGGATTAAGCCGATTACATCGACCCCAGTGCGAAACTGGTACTTTATTTATCGGCTCCGAAAGGATAAAAGGCAAAGTCGACCTCGGAGGAATTTGAACTCAGAACGTAACGACAGACGAAATAGCTATATCTTTACTACCCAAAAGGGGCTAAACACAGAGGGGACAAACAAGGACAGACAAAGGGATAAGTCGATTATATCGACCCCAGTGCATAACTGGTACTTATTTAAACGACCCCCGAAAGGATGAAAGGCAAAATCGACCTCGTCGGAATTTGAACTCAGAACGTAACGCCAGATAAAATACGGCTACGCATTTCGCTCGGCGTGATAACGTTTCTGCCAGCTCGCCGCCGGAGACATGAATATATATTCTGAATACGAATGACTTGTAGGTACGTTTTAATGAACACAAATGTTCGGCGTTCAATAAGAAGCGTGACCATTATTGCCTGAATGTTTGCAAGTATGTTAATAACAATAACTAAGAAATGACGAATGGATAAAATAATCTAATTTCTTTTTGTCAACAAATCTTACCCCCATTTCGACATTTTTGTTTCTTCAGTCACCTTTGTTCTTACACTTTATACTTGAAAGTTATTCTTCAACAGTTAAGGCGGCGAGCTGGCAGAAACGTTAGCGCGCCGGGCGAAATGCTTAGCGCTATTTCGTCTGTCGTTACGTTCTGAGTTCAAATTCCGCCGAGGTCGACTTTGCCTTTCATCCTTTCGGGGTCGATAAATAAAGCACCAGTTCGCACTGGGTTCAATATAATCGACATAATCCGTTTGTCTGTCCTTGTTTGTCCCCTCTATGTTTAGTCCCTTGTGGGTAGTAAAGAAATATATTTTTCAACAGTTATTCGACGCATTCCTATGCAACATTCTTTCCGGTGGTCCAGATTCCCCGACTTTATTGTATTGTCAATAGTCTTCGTTGAGATACCTCATGCAAAACTTACATAGTTTTCTCTCAAAGTGTGAACTACAATCTTATGCCTACAAAATCAACCAATGTGATATGTCAAACTAGCATGGCACAGTTCTTTTCAATATCCATATTACCAACCTTTGTAAAACGTTAACAGTCTACCAGCATCTATCTGGGTGTCTCCGAAGTAGACTACCCATTATGTAGTTTTCCAGGGCGGCGAGCTGGCAGAAACGTTAGCACGCCGGGCGAAATGTGTAGCCGTATTTCGTCTGCTGCTCATTCTGAGTTCAAATTCCGCTGAAGTCGACTTTGCCTTTCATCCTTTCGGGGTCGATAAATTAAGTACCAGTTACGCACTGGCGTCGATGTAATCGACTTAATCCGTTTGCCTATCGTTGTTTGTTCCCTCTGTGTTTAGCCCCTTGTAGGTAATAAAGCAATAGGTATGTAGTTTCCAGAGCTCTGGTAACAGTTTGAATGTTCATTATTTAAATTTTAGTGCCAATGCTGGTAGAATATTCTTTCTTCTTCACACAAAGTTACGATGTATTCTAATTAAAACTCTTTACTATTTCAGAGCTGATTGAAGCTCTTTAGAGTTCTTATGCGAATATATTGATTTTGTTAATTCTCCAATGTACATTTTGTGGAACACAAACAAAATTTACGGTTAGTGCTTTAGTCTATAGAACGTTTTTTTTTTCCTTTTCTTGTGATAACGATGTTTTCTGTTCAGTGACTTTGAGTTCTTGTTTTAAAGCTATTAATGTTCCCTCAAATGCTTGATGTATTGAACCGCCGTAAAATTTTGTCAGTTCTTTAATTTTTTGTTTTTTTTCGTAAATTTTAAGTGATACGCTAAAAAAGTTATTAATCATTTGCAACCGTAGGCGCAGGAGTGGCTGTGTGGTAAATTAGCTTGTTTACCAACTCCATGGTTCCGGGTTCAGTCCCACTGCGTGGCATCTTGGGCAAGTGTCTTCTGCTATAGCCCCGGGCCGACCAATGCCTTGCGAGTGGATTTGGTAGACGGAAACTGAAAGAAGCCCGTCGTATATATGTATATATATATATATATATATGTATGTGTGTGTTTTTGTGTCTGTGTTTGTCCCCCCTAGCATTGCTTGACAACCGATGCTGGTGTGTTTATGTCCCCGTCACTTAGCGGTTCGGCAAAAGAGACCGATTGAATAAGTACTGGGCTTACAAAAGAATAAGTCCCGGGGTCGAGTTGCTCGATTAAAGGCGGTGCTCCAGCATGGCCGCAGCCATATGACTGAAACAAGTAAAAGAGTATAACTGTGTTAAATGCCAGATTCTCTGATGCAGATTACGTTATTTTATTCTAGATTTGTTTTATTTACTTATGTTGCTTCCTTTGTGCTAGTTCGTTACTTTCTGAGCTGCAAGTATCTCCTTGGTGACCCTCACACAGCATCTGTAGGATAGGACGCTGTAAATACGTATATGTGTAGGGTTTGTTGTGGAGGCGCAATGGCCCAGTGGTTAGGGCAGCGGACTCGCGGTTTCGATTCCCAGACCGGGCGTTGCATGTGTTTATTGAACGAAAACATCTAAAAGTTTCACGATGCTCCGGCAGGGGTGGGGGTGGCGACCCCTGTTGTACTCTTTCGCCACAACTTTCTCTCACACTCTCTTCCTGTTTCTTGAGTAATGCTGCGATGAAGTGGTGTACAGTCCAGCTGAGGGGAACACATACGCCACAGGAATCGGGAAACCGGGCCCATGAGCCAGGCTAGGTTTGAAAAGGGCGACGCTTATCGTTTTTATCGTAGGGATTGTTGTGTGGGTGGTTGGCTGAATAGATGGATGTTTGAGCTGAGTTTGATGGGACAATTATTCAGTAACTGTGTTGTAAGGAAAAGAATCTCTTCACCATTCTTTCAAATGTAAGGAGATTTTTGCTGTTGTCTAGTGTCTCTGATAAAGTAACACTTTATAGCATATCATACAGAGAACTGGGCTTCTTGCCTTCTAGATTCCAGCTTCAGCCAAATTTTAATCCAATCGGATTCATACATATATTTTTTCTCAATGATAATATGCATGAAAGAAAGTATCTTCTGGGTACTAAATTTGCAAATTTCCCATTAATGAGCCACAAATGGCTACTTCCTGTATTTCCCGAAGTTTGTGTAATCTGATGTATCTCTTCTCAACAAGCTACTTGTGTAGTTCAACCTACACAAGTTAATATGTGAAAAACAACGTAGGAATTCTGAAAGAAACTTCTATAAAACTAGTCTCTAAACATCGAATAACTTATTCCACCAAAATAAGAGAGTAATCGAAGAGTTCCTGGGGGTAACTATTTCTCAGTAACATTTGCGAATGCTGGATACTTCTTTTACTAATATTGTTTTAGTTTCTTCTTGCCAATAGAGAGATCTTCCGCGAACATTCTACACATCTATAATTGGTCTTGATTCAGATAGAATATCCAGTGGAATTTCTCCTGATAGTTCCGCAATCTGCGATAATTAGCTCTGGGTTCTTGTCTCGCTCTAGTGTATATAGTAGTAATAATCCACGTGGTATTCATTGGCTTAATTTCGCTATTCGCATACCGTAACAATCTTTTC
>NW_021835966.1:0-50000 GCF_006345805.1 Octopus sinensis | reverse complement strand
ATATATATATATATATATATATACATATATATATATATTATATATATATATATATAAACATACATGTAAATACATATATATATATAGATATAGATACAGATACTGGGCGGCTTTTATGCTAGCTCCTGTGGAGAGCTCTTTACTGGTCCTCGGATCCAACAATGATACTTGGTGCATTGAGAACATATAAAATTTTATTAGGTGTGGGTGTGTGGTAAGTCGCTTGCTTACGAGCCACATGGTTCCGCGTTTAGTCCCATTGCATGACACCTTGGGCAAGTGTCTTCTACTAAGTGTCTTCTACTATAGGATCGGGCCGACAAAGCCTTGTGAGTGGATTTGTTGGACGGAAACTGAAAGACGCCCGTCGTATATATATATATATATATATATATATATATATATATATATATATATATATATATATATATATATATATATATATACATATATATGTATGTATGTATACTTCCAAAATCTCGGTCGCTAGTCATTTCCTTGGTGAGGCCTAATGTTCAAAGGTCGTACTTCACCTCTTCATCCCAGGTCTTCCTGGGCCTACCTCTTCCACAGATTCCTTCGTCCGCTAGGGTGTGGCACTTTTTCACACAGCTATCCTCACCCATTCTCGCCACATGACTATACCAGAGAGTCGTCTCTCTTGCACACCACATCTAACGCTTCGTAGGTCCGACTTTTCTCTCAAGGTACTTAAACTCTGTTGAGTATGCACACTGACATTACACATCCATCGGATCATACTATCTTCATTCCTATATAAATATATATATATATGTATATATAATTATATAAATATATATATAATATATATATATTATATATATATATATATATACATATACATTTTATCAAGATGTAGAAAAATATATATACGTACATTTACAGAGAAAAAAAATCACAGACACACTCGCATACAACACATATATCGACACAGACACACACACAAACATACACGCATATATATATATATATATATATATATATATATAATATATATATATACAGACATGTTTATATAAATAATTAATAACTAGATACAAATGACAGTCATGTTTAAAATAATACATCATTATTTTTGCGCATAATGCTTAAGGAGCTGTTTGTTTATAGTATATCTTTTTACCTGGATTCTGATTTTGTATCAGCGTACATGACGCACCCGATACTCTTGCTCTTAACAGAGTATATATATGTATATATATATATAATTATATATATATATATTATATATATATATATATATATATATATATATTCGTGTGGAGCTTTAGGCAGCTCTAATACGGAATTGAATTGAATAAATATTGAAGACGATAAAAGAAAATCTAAAATAGGTTTGCTTATTTCCCAAGCAAGTTATGTAACGAAATATATTTTGCGTTTTTTGTCATTTTTTGTTTTTCATTTTAACAGTTTGTTTAATCCATGCTTTCTCTATACTCCTTTATGTAAATTCAACATAAAAATAAAAGACAGTGAAATCCCAAATATATAATGCAAAACACGTATATACACACATACACACACACACACACACATATATATATATATATATATATATATATATATCCACATGTACGTATGTATACATAAAGCACATTGTGTAAATATATGCAAGTAATTATACATATATATATATGTGTGTGTGTGTGTGTATTTATATATATATATATATTGCAGAGAATATATATATATTTATATATATATATATATATATATATATAATATATATTATATAATATATATATATATATATGTATATTTAAATATATATATTTATATATATATACATAAATAAATACGTACTTATATATATATTTATAAATAAGTAGTATATATATATATATACGTATATATACATATATATATATATTTATATATATATATACATACATAAATACGTACTTATATATATATATAATATATAAGTAGTATATATATATACATATATATATATATATATATATGTTTATTTACATATATATATATATATAAACTAGACGCATATAAGTATAATGATTTAACAGAAAAATATTACTTAAGGTTAGGTTGTTTCCTTTTTTAATAAACAATGTACGAAGCTAAATCCTTTATATCTGTTTACGACAACTTCTTTATTGCCATTAGCTGTTTTCAAACATAAATCACTACATCTATATAACTTTAATCAACAGTAAGTAAAAACAAAAACTGTTCTGTATTTCTTTTTTAACTTATACTATTTCAATATAAAAATGTCATTTATTTGTATTTCCAATATATTTCAGACCTGTGTTTTCGAAGTGTAATATGTGAAACTTAATTTCCCACGTTCGATACTGAGACAATAACCATTAATAACTGTGTCAACTCTGGTGATCTGATGGACGAAGTGTCGAAAATTTGTTTCAATTACTTTCTCTAGAATGAAATGAGTTCTTGAACATTACACAGCAATCTTGTGAAGAAAAAAAAAGTACTTCGTTACGCAGTGAAAGGATTTATATGTAATGCGATTTATCAAACAAAGTAAACTTATTTACGATATGGCGAATGAACAGAGACATTAGAATGTAAGGGCAATAGGACAAAATATTTTGTAGTATTTCTTTCGGTTCTCTGCATTCTGAGTTCGTATTTCACCGAAGTCAACTTTCACTTTCATCGTTTCAATTCAATTCAATTCAATTTTTATTGGCTCAAAAAGCAAAAGCAATGTCATGTAGGGGGGACAGGGAGTTATGTACAGGGAGGGTGGTCATACAAAGAGTTCAGGCCATTTCTGGTCAAGAGAGACTTTGAACCGCGCGGTTGTCGGCATCTTCATTATCTCGCCCGGCAGCTTATTCCACGGATCCGCAACCTGGACGGAGAAAGCCCCTCTCCTTCAATTGAGATGAAATCGTCGTAGATATAATGGTTGTATACTGTCAATCTAACAAGAACGTGACAGTAGGGGGTACACCACCGTTATATAGCCCTAGGAGGCATCGAACGCCTCCTGACAGCTTCGACACATTTTATCCTGTGTCCTTATATACACATACGAAGGGGAGACAAACACCCCCAACCGCCGGAACTGCATCTAGGGACACCGTGTTTCAGGATCATTGTCCTTCATCGGCCTGTCGTAGATAGAGCTTTCAAACAATTAAACAAAATACGCAAACATGTTGATGAAGTTCGCAAAATTCTAACAATACCGGACAAAATGTGTTGCGGTATATAATGCGGCAATTTACGTTAGTAGCCTTCTGAGTAGAAAACAAAATCTATCGCTTGGTTTATTAGCACCAGCTCGTCCCTGGTTGCCCGTAGCAGAGTTTATTCTGTGATAAGTATTAAAACCAGGTTTGAGAATAACTTCCTCCTTTCCTCTCAACTTGGTGATCCTGAAATATAAATGGTCGTGGGTGCCGTCCTCCCCTATCTAAGTGTTAAAACAACAACACATGTATATAACGACAACGAATTTCACCCACAGAGAAGTTTCCGTTTAGATTTGGGCACCTCCTCGTAAAGTTTCTTATATATACTGAACATACGCAGTGGTGTTCATTTATTGGAAACACAAAGTCTGTTACATATTAGATATGCATCGTCTTTGTCATGTATTCGACATGTATTTAGCGTTTGTTACAGGTAAGACATACGTATCGTTTCACAACACACTCCATTAATCCAGGTAAGGGACTTTGAGAAACTGCAATGTTCCTACCTGTTTATATTTTTTTCCTTTCAGTCATTGCTGTCCACGGATCGATAGTATTAAACAAGAATTCTGACTCTTGTTTATTGAAATCATTGAACAAATTATGCTATAATGTGTTATTAAACAAACACAGGCAACATTTCTCCAAGTTAGGATCCATCTGAGAGGTAACAGTCATCCATATCCGACATTTATTAATCACATTCACGCACGTCCACAGCAAACCCTTCTAACATTTCACCTTCCAAACTCCATCCATATCTGCATTATCACCGGTTTCTCCAATTTCTACACAAGCCATTATCAACGCTTGTCTGAATACAACGTGTTGCTGCATAATGCACTAGAGCAAAAATAACTGATGTAACAAATTTATTCTTCATTCTATGGTGTTCTATCAAATGCAACCTTTATCCCGTACAATACCACCAAACTGAAAATATTCAGTACTATGCTGCTTACACATACACGGATCTTTTCGATTTGAAGGCCACTTTTTAACATAATTTCTAGGTAACTAAAAAATTTTAAACTTCGTATACTGGTAGAATGTGTTTATGAAACATCTTTTTCTCTTGGCTTTATTGAGAAAATTCTATGGTTTGTAAGGTATTTGTTGTTTGTTTTTCTTCAATTTCTGCAAATTCAACCAATCAATTACGTCTATTGAGGTAAAAAAAAACATTCTATGCCGTATGAATATGTCCCTCGTTTAAGAAACAGATTGGGTTTATTTACATTTGTGAAGAAAAAAAGATACCCTTCCCCCCACCCCTAACCCTAACCCTAACTAACCCTAACTCTAACTCTAACACTAAAACAGATAGAAATGCAATAGATCGATACTAGGGTCATAATTATGGGTGACAATTTCATATGACACCGCTGGAAAAAACAGCCGTTCAAACCGAAAAGATCCCACAAACACTTCCTAGCTTATATTCTCTCGGAGATTTAACTTTTTTGTGGTACCCTATTCACTACACCGCCCTTTAAATATTCGGCTATTTGCTACCTGTTCCACATGTTGCGATTATTTTGCTTACCTGTCTTTTATCAATTCTTTTGCTTTTCCTAATCCATGAACCTTTCGTTTTCTATTTGCTTAATGGCTTTTCCTACATCCGCAATAGATATTTCCTATGCAGCTAACATCCAGTTCCGTCTGACTTTCAAGAGTTATATTTCTTACATTAAAGGCGGCGAGCTGGCAGAAACGTTAGCACGCCGGGCGAAATGCGTAGCCGTATTTCGTCTGCCGCTACGTTCTGGGTTCAAATTCCACCGAGGTCGACTTTGCCTTTCATCCTTTCGGGGTCGATAAATTAAGTACCAGTTATGCACTGGGATCGATGGAATCGATTCAATCCCTTTGTCTGTCCTTGTTTGTCCCCTCTCTGTTTAGCCCCTTGTGGGTAGTAAAGAAATATATATTTCTTACATTAACCATTTTGCATATGACTGTTTCACATCACTTTATTCCTTCTTTCTCAGGTGATCATATCAGTAGTTATTAGCCAGCCCCACTTTTCTACAGAGATAGTAATCTCCGATGGTCATGTTGAACTCTCTTAATTTACTTCTATTATCATTATTGTATAAGCGTTTTCCATTTCTTACAGTGTTTACGGCATGGAGTAATTTATCACCTCCATCAGCTTTTCCTTCCGAGAATTTTTTGTAACTTTTCTTGAACACACTTTTTTGCTGCTCGGTTGAAACTGCAATATTTACTCAGCTTTTCTACTTGAAATCTAACTTATTTCGTTCTACATCCAATAATTCGTTCTTGTTCTATTCATACCTGAATAATTTCTCATGTATTCTGCAAAATCCATTTTCTTCTTTTCATCCGTATTAGGAGTAGAGTGCCTTTGGCTACGTTCACGAATACTTTCTTCAAAAACTCCCATAGGCTATTAATATCTTCATCGTTATCTACAGCTTAAAGCACTGCAAATCGATTTCAACGTTGAACAACAAATTTACAAATTCACCCTTACTTCTCTCATTCTTTCCTTTCTAAGTATCAAGCCTTGTAAAAAGCTTGCTAACCTCCTATATTCGTTTCCTATGTCTGAACCTTGATATGTTCTATGTTCTAACATCTAGCAGTGATCATTTATATTATGTAACCCATTTATAGAAACGTGATATATTCGATTACTGTGCGTTTTTATCTTGAGGTGATCAAAATGTCGTTGTCTTTAAAGGTGGAACATTCTGTGATGGTATTATTGAGCTGGCAGAAACGTTAGCACGTCGGGCGAAATGCTTAGCGGAATGTCGTCTGCCGTTACGTTCTGAGTTCAAATTCCGCCGAGGTCGACTTTGCCTTTCATCCTTTCGGGATCGATAAATTAAGTACCAGTTATGCACTGGGGTCGATGTAATCGACTTAATACCCATGTCTGTCCTTGTTTGTCCTCTCTGTGTTTAGCCCCTTGTGGGTAGTAAAGAAATACGTATTTCGTCTGCTATCACGTTCTGAGTTCAAATTCCGCCGAGGTTGACTTTGCCTTTCATCCTTTCGAGGTCTATTAAATAAGTACCAGTTACACACTGGAGGCAATGTAATCGACTTAATCCGTTTGTCTGTCCTTATTTGTTCTCTCTGCGTTTAGCCCCTTGTGGGTAGTAAAGAAATAGGTATTTCGTCTGTCGTTACGTTCTGAGTTCAAATTCCGCCGATGTCGACTTTGCCTTTCATTCTTTCTGGGTCGATAAATAAAGTACGAGTTTCGCACTGGGTGTCGATGTAATCAACTTAATCCATTTGTCTGTCCTTGTTTGTCCCCTCTATGTTTAGCCCCTTGTGGGTAGTAAAGAAATATATATTAAACCACAAAGAAAAGTACAAAAATATATCCCATGAGTAATATTTCTACTAAAAATTGGCCGTTTTGTATTGATGTCACTTATACGTGATTAATGGGAATTATTTACAAATTTAAAATATTTCTAACAAATACAACATTTTATTACTTGTAAAATAAATATCACTAGAGGAATTTTGTGATTTACTTTTAGGTAAATATATTCTGAATAACCTTAGTGTGAAGAGAGACAAAACGAAATTTATTATAAATGGTTTTATTTTATTTAACATCATTTATTATTTATTTATTCTGAAAGATAAATTGGAATTAATGGGGGAAACATTTAATGCGTTAAAGTAAAATAAAATATATAATCAGATTTAGAAAACAAGGACAAAACGTGCAAACAATGGCGACTCTCAGTATTACGCTAACCCCTGAAATACTAGCGTAACACCCCACATATGTTTCTCTTCATAAATAGATATTCATGACATTGTATTTATGGATATATATGTGTGGGCGTGTGGGTGTATGTGGTTGTGTTTGTGTTTATTATTATTATTACTCTATGTTTGACTTTAGCATTTTACATTTGCACAAGCTGGCTCCAAGTCTCACCCAGAGACCTCAAGAGACAACAGGTTGGAAGGTCATGTTGTTGTTATGCCTAGGAGTCCATATATTTGGTTTTGTACTTAGTGTAGTACTAGTGAATGTCTAAAAAAACCATACAAAGATTATAACTTTGTATTATAACTTGAGATTACATAGAAAGTATTTTGCGTAGGATATGAGCAGTTCCCATGAGCACTATCTTTTGAATTTCTGCCATTTTTGGGTTTCCTGGTATCTGAGTTAGTTAGCAATCAGCCCTTTTTGCTTATTATTATTATTATTATTATTATTATTATTATTATTATTATTATTATTATTATTATTATTATTAAATGAGAGAGCACTGCATGCCATAAAATTGACACTGAGGCAAAGGATAGGAAGATTATTATACCCATCATGACTACCTGTCTGTTAAGGGTACACGAGGCATACGCATCACAACCATATGTGCGCGACATGGTGATTTCATATCAAGATAAACAGCGAATGACCTTGCAGAAGGGGCACAGTCATAATTTTCTACAGATCGAGTAGCCCATCCCACTCAAAAGGTTGTTAAGGGGTATTTAAGGATGTTGAACGAAACAACCATGTTGCCAGTGAGGAATTACCCACATCCCAACGAATTCCTCTCAACACATGGTTATGATGGTCCCCACTATTTCTGCACGTGGTCAGAGATGCACATATCGTCAGCCACAAAGGGGCATACTCAACTCGTTAAGGACAAGCTTTAAATCATCCGTGTAACTGAGATGATTTATATTTTTATAAAATATTTTATAGCCGTATTGTACATCATTTCGAGAGAGGTATTAAGGCTAGACAAAAGAGGAGTGGCGATAAAAAGTCACCCTGGAAAATGCCACTAGAAATTCGTACAACTCCGGCATTAAGAGATTCGTTGTCCTGTCCAAAGTTATTGTGGTTCTCCATGATCTAATACTTACAGACAAGACGTTTCGCAGAGTAGGTGCTGTTTTATACATTTCCAAACATTTCTTAATCCAGCCAAGTGGTAACGTATCAAAAGATATGTTTATAGTCTGTCCAGGCTATCGACAAGTTTTTGTGTCGTTTGTGCCAATCTTCCAAGATATTCTCATTGATGAGTAGCTGATCTTTACAACCATAGGACCCACGTTGACATCCTTTTTGCTCCTTTGAGAATATGCTACTTTCTATTAAGAAAGACTATAGGTATATTTAATCAAGTCAGATGTTAGCATTTTATACATTGTTGTTAAGCTGGTTATATTTCTTTTGGTTCCTTCATTTCTTCCTTTTTTGGAAGTAGAAATGTTACACCATTAAGTGGCCAAGATGGAATCATACTAAGTTGTTGCAAAATATTGTTGTAAAGTTTTGTTAGCAGTTCATAGCTCTCTGGGAAGGCATTCAAACACAAGGTAGTAATTTTATCCTTTCCTAGAGACTTCAATTTGCTTAATCTGCTGAGAGCAGATCTTACATCCTCTACATTGACACTAACCCAATTTTGCTCATTTAAGGAGTCTAAGTCCACGGATATTCTACATAGAATCACCATATGGAATCGTTAAGATTTCTGCGGATGTATAATACAGGTGGTTGAGAACTGTAATATCAACTTCATTAGCAGAAATTATATCCTTAATTGCAAGCCGGATTTTACCAATTACATTCAGGTTAAGGTTAGAATTGTGAATATTTGGGAGTGTCACGTTCGTTCATGCTGGTTTCTTTAATTTTCAGCCATTCAGTCATGATATAATTGTTTAAATCATCTAGTTCTGTTGGGTCAATTTCCATGTGACGCCCTTCATCAATTGAATTTTCATCTGCCTTAGTGTTTATGGTTAGTTCTGAGAGTATTTCGCTTTGATTATCAGTTACATTAACTCTTTCAATCATTATAGCATTTTCATTGTAGTATCTTCTTTAGCTGCAACTTCGTTCCTTTTATACCTAGCTTATTGTTATTGTTTAATTTGGTCAATCTATAACTCAGTTAGTAGTGTCTTTTTCATAATGTTTCTCCTGACGTTGGCAAGTTTGTTACTGTCTATGTGGGGTCTTACATCAGGTGTTGCTGTCTCCATTTAAGTAGGTATGGAGCTGAATTCTGTTTTTAAATGGCTAGCTTCGAGAATCGCATTCCCTCGTATTTGATACAATGTGTTTATTTATTTATTTTGGTAGTTTTGACTTTAAGAGTCCCTCCTAGCGTGTGGCATTTATGTAGAGTAATGCCCTCTATATAATATAAATAAATATATTTAAGAGAAAAATTGGTGGATCTTTTCTCTCATGAGGTTTTTTCACGCTAACTACTTGATAAATTCTTATAAAGATTTTATCCTATTTTTAAATTGTAAATTGAACCGGATTATATTCAGTACTGAATTTTTATTCCGAAATAAACACGTTGTTACCGAAATGCAATTCGAAAAAGCCCACCATTTACATAGATGCATAATAAAGGGGGAACATTTTTATACACTACGTTGGATACATTGGTTGTTCGTCAGGTATGTTGATTTTTGTTCGTTCGTTATAAATCTTGAATTAATCTAGCACTGAAGATTAAAAAGTGCATTCTGCACTAATTATGAAATTATGCGATTTGCTGCTGAATTCTGTTTTCAAATGACTCGCTTCGAGAGTTGCATTCCTTCGCATTCGGTAGATGTCTTTACTTTGGTAGTTTTGACTTTAAGAGTCCCTCCTAGCGTGTGGCATTTATGTATAGTAATGCCCTCTATATAATATAGATAGACAGACAGACAGACAGACAGGTAGACAGGTAGACAGGCATACAGACAGACAGACAGACAGATAGATAGATAGATAGATAGATAGATAGATAGATAGATAGATAGATAGCTATACGACGGACTCCTTTCAGTTTCCGTTAGCGAAATATACTTACAAGACTTTGGTCGACCCGGACCTATAGCAAAATGCGCTCTCCCAAGCTGCCGTGCAGTGGGACTGAGCGCAAAATCACATCCTTGGGAACTATATTTCTCATCACAGAGAAGACACGCACGCCTACACCTAAAATAACCACACGATTTTTTAAAAATTAAAGGTTGACCAAGTGGTAAACAAACTCCTCAACTCTTCCGAATCAATTCGTGACTCTCACAAATTCATTGTCCAACTGAAATGTCAGACCACGCCGCTGTCTACTCCTAACGAATTACCTTTCTTTATTCTTGTTTGAACTGAATCTATATTGCTTAAGGTTAATATCTCATGCTACATAGATATATTTAATATATTTTCATGTAATATCACGATTATAGTTTGTTAACTCCAAAATACTGAATAAATATATTCCTATCTTTGTAAAAGTTAAACGCCATTCTACACTGCTAACTTCTCGTCACGACCTGTCTTTCTACATTGTTCTCCTAATTTAATAGCCGTAATATTTCTACGAAGAAAATATTCTTGTTAAATTTCCTTAGTTTTCATATAAATTCACAATTAGAACTTGTTTACTCCAAATTATTATATAAACATTTTCCTATCTTCATAAATAGATTGTTTTAAAAATTTCATAAGTTTTCCACCATTTTACTTGTCTGACATGTCCCAATGGCACAACAATTTCTTAGGTTTTATCCAAGTCTATTCATAAGTTTTACGTATTGCCATTTCAATACACTGATGCCAACAGGCTACGATAAAGATAGCGCGTTGACAAATGCAGGCCATTCAAACAAGTCTAAGGTAGGCGTAGCACGATCTTTCTTTTGTCTTTTACACTTTTCAGTCATTATACTGCAGCCATGCTAGGGTACTAGCTTGAACAAGTTCAGTTCAAACTATCAGTCCCAGGAGTTACATTTTGTAAAGTCTGGTAGTTATTCTATCAGTGTCCTTGGCCGAACGACTAAGTTACGGGGACGTAAGCACATCAAGTCACCGGTGGTTAAGGACAAACACTTACACGAAGACACACTTAACCATCCTCTCACACCGTCTCCGATGAAGGGATATAATTAATAAATATCCTGGAAACAGCTGTAAGACCTTCTATCTATAAATGCAAAAAGAGCAAATGACGAAGACGGGTGGAGTAGTCAAGAAACATATGTATTTGTGTAACGCTCCGGAAGTGAAAAAGTCTTTAACGTTTCGAGCCTACGCTCTTCCACAGAAAGGAACACAGAAAGAAACAAGGAGAGAAAATAAAGAATCTGTAGTTGTTAGCGATCTATCATGGTGAATGCCGGACAGAATGGTCACAAGGAGAGCTAGGAAGAAGGGGAGATAATAAAGTAGAGCTGATCCCAAAACGGAGGTACGCGCGCGTGTGCATTAAAAAGGTAAACATTAATTTGTTTCTATTTACAGATACAGACAAGAAGGTGACATTTTCGAACGCAGCTTTGCCCTTAAAACGGCAGAAATAATGGGTAATATTACTCTTACAATGTGTAAAGAGTTGTCAAAAAACAACTTTGGAAGTCGAACCCACATCCCCCAAGACCCGGCTGAGTGCTTTGCCATTCAAATGTAATAACCACGTGTGTGTATATAAACAAACTTACAACAAAATTAGAAGCGTGGAATACGTATTGTACGATACAGATAAGAATGTGATATTTATATTGGTCATAGTCAATTCAAATAAACGAATAAAATTCACGGACAACAAAAGGACGTTCACAAGTAATGTATTAGCATGACGTTTAGAGTGCATATATATATATATATATATATATATATATATATATATATAATATATATATATATATATATATATATATATGTATGTATGTATGTATGTACACACATCCACACACATATATACATATGTATTCAAAATGTGACCGCGTGTGTACCGTTGGCGATTTTTTTCCTCCGTCTTCCCTTCTCTGGATCTTTCATTTTCTTATGTTTCTGACGAAGAGCTCCGCTCGAAAAGTTAAATCCTTCTTCTTCTCTTCCTTCCTGAGCATCCAATAATACTATATTTGTTCCCCGTCCTCGCGTTGTTGTGTTTTCTCTTTGTGTTTTCATGTTTGGATTAACTATATATATATATAATTAGTCAATTAGTGCACTTAGTTAATTAGTCGTACGTTTGTTGCATTTTCATAGCATGCTTAGCGATATATGTGTGTGTATACATGCATAATACATACATACAAAATATATATATATATATATATATATATATACACATATATATATATACGTATGTATGTATGTATGTATTATGCATGTATACATATATATATATATATGTATGTATGTTTGTATGTATTATGCATGTATACACACACATATATATCGCTAAGCATGCTATGAAAATGCAACAAACGTACGACTAATTAACTAAGTGCACTAATTGACTAATTGGCTAATTACACGGGAGTTCCTAATCCTCACATTGATGCCTTCTACAGGCTATATGTTGTTTGTTTAGCCGTTCATTCAAAAAAAAATGAACTACTCCACACTAGTGGAGGCACATAGCCTAGTGGATAGAGCAACGGACACGCAGTCGAGGGTTCGCTAGTTCGAATCTCAGACCGGGCGATGTGTGTGTTTTTGAACGAAAAACCTAAGCGCCACGCGGCTCCGGCAGAAGGTGATGGCGAACTTCTGCTGACTCTTTCGCCATAACTTTCTCTCACTCTTTCCTCCTGCATCTAGCAGCTCATATGAGATGGACCGGCGTCCCGTCCTGGTGAGGAACCTTTACGCCAAGAAACCGTGAAACCAGCCGTTATGAGTCGGCTATAGCTTGAGACGGCTTAAATAACAACAACAACAATACTCCATCCTAGGCTGTATGTGCATGTAATTATTGACTGCAGATACAACCAATGTGCATAAATGGAATATACCTATATAATCAGAGACGTACACAGAATTCTTAATGTGAGATATCTTTTGATATGGCATTGCATAATTTTACTCGTCACCTCTTCTTCTACATAATATTCTTGGGCAAGTGTCTTCTACTATAGACTTTGCCGAACAAAGCCTTGTGAGTGAATTTGGTAGACGGAAACTGAAAGAATCCCGTCGCATATATTTATATATATATATATATATATCCCAATCGTCCTCCTGAAATCGTAACACCACGACGGTGGAGTTACGATTTCAGGCGGACGATTGGGATCACGTGGATGAGAAAGGCGCGATCCAGAGAGGAGTGGACAGCGTGCTGTGACCAGCGGTGTCAAATGGACGCCCGATGGATTGGTCAGTCAAGGTGATATATATATATATATATATATATATATATATATATATATATATATATATGTGTGTGTGGTGTGTTTGTGTGTGTGTGGTGTGTGTGTGTGTGGTGTGTGTGTGTGTGTGTGTTGTGTGTCTATGAGAGAGAGAGGCGAAAAGATCTTATGGAGAAGACGAAAGGGTTTAACTCCTCATTGGAGAGGGATGTGTAGCCGAAACAGTCATCAACATGACAGGTGTATAGCCCTGGAGTGAGATCAGTAAACTAGTACAACTGGGGCTCATATATGTATATGTGATGAGAATAAAATTTCAATTGGCACTCCATAATGGAGTCCAGGTATGACCAAAGTCTTTCCAGACGTAGCTATCACGTTCTCTCCTCGTATATCCGACAGGGCTATGAGACACTTCGTCAGAGTTGTTTTGGCGCTGCTCGTTCAATGCTGACTTATTTGACCTCAAAGATTTTCGTACATCTCTCCTTCTCTTCCTGTCATCTCTCTCTCCTTCTCTCTCTCTCTCTCTCTCTCTCTATGTGCCTGTGCATATTTCTATTATGTGTATGAGGAGAGGGTAATTATTTACAGCAATTGTTTTCTCAATTAATCTCCCTCTTACTCCCTCCCCCTCTCTCTGTCTTTCTATCTGCATATTCTTGCGCGCGTGAAAATGTGTTTGCCACCAGTGCTAAAATGTACAGTTGCCTAAAGAGGCCGAATGTAACACTTATCCGTTCCAAACAATCAGCATCCACACAGCTGCACACGATCGTCTCATTTCGCTAGACGCTGAAATTAGAGTAATGCTTGGCTGTTATTCCTAGCAGTTCGAAAGAAAATATAGAGTCCCGTTGTTGATTTTTGTGTTGATTATTTGAATGTTGGGCAATATATGCGTAGCGGACTATATGTAGATATGCATGAATGAAAATCTCTACCTTTGTTCATATACGTATGCAGCCATCCATGCATGCAGTGGTTGAACTACCGAGTATGTATACATCTTTGTGTAATGCCATCAATTTTCTAATTATCATACTGGGTATTTTATAATTTTCTGATAAAGATCCTTTCGGTGACTGTTACTGTTTACGACAAACATCCTCCGGAAAGAGTCAAATGTAAAAGTGAGATAACTTGCAAATGGTGATAGAATTTCCATTACATGATTGTTTTGTGTCGATTATATTTATCCAGAGAGATTAGTAATTTCATACGGAAAGAAAATGCTGTAAGCCTTCACGTAAAGCGTTGCTTTAAACGATGGTTGATCCACAATAATATTTTATGTGCACATTCAGAACCTGGATATTATCTCATATCTATAACCAAGTTCTCATATTAATATATATTTGCTGAAGCGCCGAGAGTATTATTCAATATTCTATAATTGGTTCAGTGGAACCCTCGTAGATTCAGAAATTTGATAGTGCTAATGTCAATTTATTTTAACTGCCAAACAAGAGCTGACATAAACAAATTCCTCTGATGAATATTTAAAAGTACCACCCATTTATGTGGTTATAGCATGACACAATTTATGAATAACTATTAGCGAAGATGAGGCGACAGGGCACATATTAGGGATTCGCTATATCTGTTACAAGTATTTCAACAGATATCTCTCAAATCAAACCATGCTTTTTTTAAAAATAAAATACAGGTATTGATTTCATAATGTAGTCCTAGAAGTCTTACTAAATGTCTCAAGAAATAACACAGAATTCCAGAATAGTAGAGCGCATTTTATTAATGGCCTCTTCGGTAAGATCAAACATGGGTTTAATGATAAGTGTTCGATATACATTTCAATCTTCTAATTCTCTAATTCTACAAATTCTATATTGCTCTCCTAATTTAATAGTGGTAATATTTCTACGAAAAAAATATTCTTGTTAAATTTCCTTAGTTTTCATACAAATTCACAATTAGAACTTGTTTACTCCAAATTATTCCATAAACATTTTCCTATCTTCATAAATAGATTGTTTCAAAAATTTCATAAGTTTTCCACCATTTTACTTGTCTGACATGTCCCAACGGCACTACAATTTCTTAGGCTTTATCCAAGTCTATTCATAAGTTTTACGTATAGCCATTTCAATACACTGATGCCAACAGGCTACGATAAAGATAGCGCGTTGACAAATGCAGGCCATTCAAACAAGTCTAAGTTAGGCGTAGCACGATCTTTCTTTTGTCTCTTACTTGTTTCAGTCATTATACTGCGACCATGCTAGGGTATCAGCTTCAAAAATTTCAGTTCAAGCTACCGGTCCTAAACTTTATTTCTGTAACAAATATCAAAACCTTTAGCATCTCAACTGGCCATATCTGGCCAAAATAATCTACATGTTATATTTTGAATCCAGACCGATTCATACTCTCACGCCTACCCTACAATGTCATTCTGAAAATTAGTAATCACATCGTTAAAATTTCGAAGTTACAACGTAATATATGATTAATTCAAAACGATGTGAATAAAAACAAAAGCATTGCAGTTGACAGAGGAATCTAAATGTTGAAAGTTCAAATGTGAATGGTACCTAGAAAGTTAACTGAGCATTTAGTCATTTAAGTATTCAAGGATGTGATTCATTATTTCCAATATTTATAATATAGCAAATAAACAAAGCAGGGTTCAATGCAATGATTACGAACAATTATAAGGATCGGGTTAGCAGAAAACATGAAAGAGAAATAAAGAAAAAAAACAGGGAGAGAGAGAGCAGGAGGTTGATAGCAAGTTAGTAGAAGATTGGTATAAGATGACAACGCTGTTCTTGATGATGATGATGATGATGATGATGATGACGATAATGTTGATATTGATGATGATCATGATATAAAGCAACATTAAATGATATGAAACAATGTTTATTTTTCTTTAAAATCATGAACCAGTTAGAAAACTATGACTAACTTATTTCTCAAAGTAAAATTGCAAGAAAATATAATTTTCCTTTTCCCATCCCTCCCACACCAAACCAGCCATTCCCTACTCCTAGTTCACCCGCCTCCGACGCCTGTGCTGCCGGGATCAGAATTTCGAGACCCAGTCCCAATAATTAGCACTTTTGTTCATGTGTCGCGGATTCCGTTGCACCTTTGACTAAACTGCTCTTACCCACGTTCGTCAGTTATTTGACTCATATTTACTATATTACTTTCCATACTCTTTTACGTTATACCGAAACCGAAATTATTCTAATAAGCTACAAGGTCTTGTACTAATAACCGCAATATTCATTGGAGTGTTTTTGGACTTTATTACCGTCTTAACACGTTTTATGATTTCTATATTGTTTTAACTCACTGCTCTGAAAGCAAGGAACAGTTGATTTTTTTTTTTGTGGTTGGGGTGACTTTTATTGCTTTCTTATCCCTATACTCAATCCCACAAAATTCCATTAAGCTGCACATATCCAATTTTCCGGCCAGTAATATGGTCATGTCAAAGTCTACACTATAGCATGTTAGCTGTTCTATTGTCAGGTGTTTACTTGAAGAAAAGGATTTGTGGGATCTGGAGGAAGGAACTAAAATCCTGTCGAAGGGCAAAAGAACCCCTAACAAAAAGAAAAACTTACAATTGTGAACAATAAACAGAGAAATGCGCAACAATGGATATTTACCCGTTGAAACACTGCAGATAAGTTGTAACATTCGCTGTTTCGAACTTTTTCGCTCACCTTTCGAATTTTATTGAGTTCGATTTGGCTTTTTCCTCTTGTATATCGAATGAACACGCAGAAATTTCTTCATTGGATTAAGTATGATCTATTTCAGTTATACGGATATGTACACACTTTAGCTATGATGGAATGAAGAAAATAAGATTCCTTGCTCGACACTAAATAGTATAGAATTGCTTTGGAATGTCGTGGTTCAGTACTACCAGGTAAGATACTACACAGTACGATTGGCACTATATTGCATGGTTATCAAGTGACACAGTGCTGCGTCCCCAATGTCCATCCCCTCCTCACCGTGGTGGAGATGCTGGCAACGGGTAGTGTCAGAGCTGTGCCGTCGGGAACTTCGGTTCCTGGTAGGGCCACCCAAAGCGGATTAGTCTTATACCATGTGGTATTAGGGCCACAACCCGGCAGACGGGGCTCTGGTGAAAATCCTCGGAGTGTCTGCTTCGGTAACCGGCGGCTCCTCGGTTGTTCTGTCCCTGCGTCTGCGGACAATCTGCGGCAAACAGGATGTCTCTACATGCGGAGATTGTCGGGGACCGCTTGTGAAATCCACATATTCCCACGAAACTTCTTCCATGAGTAGAAGAAGCCGACTCAAACCGCCCAGGGTGAATGTCGCCACAAGTACAAGTAAAGTAAGTGCTGCGTTGACACTGAAAAACAACGTAACTGACGGTACACGGCGTAGCAAAGTGTTCACGCAACGCAGCATAGTCTTCACGCAACGCAGTATATTCTTGACGCAGCACAGCAGAGTAATGGCTCCCTGCAGCACAGTTTATGTGACAGGGTTCAGTAATTACTTCGCTATTACTTAGTGCAGTTCCTTCTTCATACTATGACAAAATCTTATCTTTGTACGACGTCACCTAGTACTCTTTTGGTATGGCAGAGTACCGTAACATCGAGCCACGTCACAGCACAGTAATAGCTTGTCCCGACACGACATAATGATATGCTTATATGACACAGTGCTTTCTGCAATTAGCTTTTCATGACTCCGTATAGTAATGCCTTGTTCAACACTGATATTGCTACAAAGTAAATAAAATCTATCGAAAATTGTTAACATTTCTCGCATACTACTGAATATATCAAACGCTTTCTATAGTAAAATGTGCAGGGAAGTGCTATAAACCGAAATTAACAGAACATAACCTCCACCACATTTCGCAGATAAGTTAAGAGATAAAACGGTGCCAGTTCTCATTTCGATGTCTTGAGAAAATACAAAGTCTCAAAATTATTGCTTTCAGTTTCATTGAAAGAGAATAAGAATAAGAAACATCCAAATTTTCCATTTGACCATTTATCTTTTCAGGATATACATTTAGTTTCAATGAACTTTCGGTAATTCTTCCACTATTTATTCATCATCTTTCGTAAAGTACTGATAAAAAGAAGGCTTGTGCTTCCTGTTAATGAAGTTTTATCTTTAGTTTACATCAAACAATTTTGCCGGATTATATTCGCAATAGCAAAATAAAATATAAAGTTTATATTGCTCACGTTTTATCGTAATTTTTTATGTTCTGCAATTTTTCGTTTGAGAATTACCATCATATTTTTTCAGATCAACACCGCAAATATGGATGTGTTATCTAAGTAAAAGCACAAGATTTTGTAGAAAGCTATCATATTTTATATATTTTATATTGTTAATAGGCCAGAGGTCATTGGGTCAGGATTGAGAAAGTTCTGTTGTTATCGCATTTTATTACTATTGGAGAGGAATATTTTCCCATCATTATCTATCTATTTTTCTATCTATCTGCATATCTGTCCCTCGAGCTAGCTAACTACAGATATAGATATGTATATATATATATAGAGAGAGAGGGGGGGGAGAAATTTTGAAGATAAATAAATAGGCAGGGAGGTATGTCGGTATTTAGGTAGAAAGATTAACACACACACACACACACATATATATATATACGATATAGTGTATATTTAAACACATAGTGAATCCACATAGGAATTCCACGCGCTAGAAAGAACAGCTAAGTTCTATGACTACAAAAATTTCGAATTTTATCCCGAATTTTTTGTGGTCATAGAAATTAGCTGTTCTTTCTAGCGCGTAGAATTCCTATAAGTGGATTCTCTATATATTTGAATATACACTATATCGTATGACTAATATATAGTCTTTTTGACTAAAAATTTTTTACGCGTTAGACCACTGGAAATGTAATTTTAATTGAATGTATTTAATTTCAATTAAATTCCATTTCCATTTGATATGATTATATATATATGTCTTTATTTCCACAAGGGGCTAAACATAGAGGGGACTAACATTGAAAGACAAAGGGATTAAATCGAGTACATCGACTCCAGTACGTAACTGGTAATTATTTAATCGACGCTGAAAGAATGAAAGGCAAAGTCGACCTGGGCGCAAATTTGAACTCGGAACCTAACGGCAGACGCAATACTGCAAGGCATTTCACCCGGCGTGCTAATGTTTCTACCAGCTCTCGTCGCTTCATATATATAATTATATAATATATATATATTATATATATATGCGTATGTATATTATATATATATATATATATATATACGCATATATATACATACGCATATATATATATATATATATACATACATACGCATATATATATATATACATATACATACGCATATATTTAGATATATATATATATATTAATATACATACGCATATATATATATAAAATATATATGCGGTATACATATACATACATACTATTATATATATATATATATATATATACATACATACGCATATATATATATAAATATATATACGTATACATATACATACATACATATGTAATATATATATACATACGCATATATTTATATATATATATATGTATATATACATACGCATATATATATATAAATATATATATACGTATACATATACATACATACGCATATTTATATATATATATATATATGTATATACATACGCATATATATATAAATATATATCTACGTATACATATACATACATACATATGTAATATATATATATATACATACATACATACGCATATATATATAAATATATATATACGTATACATATACATACAACATATGTATATATATATATATATATATATATACATACGCATATATTTATATATATATATATTGTATATATACATACGCATATATATATATAAATATATATATACGTATACATATACATACATACATATGTATTTATATATATAATATATTATATATATATATATATATATATATATATATATATAAATATATATATATATATACATATGAGGCGACGAGCTGGCAGAAACTTTAGCACGCCGGGTGAAATGCTTTTCGGTATTGCGTCTGAGTTCAAATTTCGCCCAGGTCGACTTTGCCTTTCATTCTTTCAAAAATCCAGACAGGCGATACAAAGAAAACAAGGACGGATCATTCGGAGTTTTCTATCCTTAGTCGAGTTCCAGATTATCTTTGCAATTTCGGCTGATTATACTCGAGATTGCTCCAATGTGGCGGGCACCAAGGAAAAATAAGCTAAGAGCATTACATTCGTTGGAAGAAAGCAGCGAATGTATACGAAACAGGAACGAAAAAAAAAAAACGTTTCTTTTCGAATTTCCTCCAAAAGTCCAATTAAAAAACCGCTTTCGAAATTGTAAGTGGCTTAGCGATTGTTCAATAATAATTAACAATACTTTCATAGATCTGTTCAAATGTTACCTGTAGCATGCATACAATGGAAATCACGATAAGAACGTCTAAAAATTTAGAAATATCTTTTAGTAAAAATGCTATATGAAAATATATCAATGAGTTTATGCATTAATCTTTTTAATATTCTAGTAAACTTTTGCTTGGCTATTATAGAATTCAGCTTTCTCTAGAAGTGACACCGTATGGAGTTTTCAACATTCAATAAGTTATATATACTCTTTTACTCTTTTACTTGTTTCAGTCATTTGACTGCGACCATGCTGGAGCACCGACTTTAGTCGAGCAAATCGACCCCGGGACTTAATCTTTGTAAGCCTAGTACTTATTCTATCGGTCTCTTTTGCCGAACCGCTAATGACGGCGACGTAAACACACCAGCATCGGTTGTCAATCAATGCTAGGGGACAAACACAGACACACAAACATACACGCACAATATATATAATATATATTTATATATATATATATATATATATATATATATAGATTATATATATATATATAATATTAATTAGAGACAAAACCACTGTTATGCAAATCAAACAAAGAAAGACTTAATCCAAATACATAAAAAATTTTATATAAATTAAATAAATTAAATTCGCCACTACAATTGTTTCGTGTCTCTTCTAAGGACATTCATCAGGTGGTTTTCAGATCTTCTATTCAATTTTAAGTTATGAAGTATATATATGTATATATATATATATACATATATACGACGGGCTTCTTTCAGTTTCCGTCTGCCAAATCCACTAACAAGACTTTGGTCGACCCGAGGCTATAGTAGAAGACACTTGCCCAAGGTGCCACGCAGTGGGACTGAACCCGGAACCATGTGGTTGGTAAGCAAGCTACTTACCACACAGCCGCTCCTGCGCCAATATATCTTCATAAATATAGAAAAAAATTATTCCTTTGTGTTTTCAATCAGTCATTTTCTTATTACCACCTGGCAAATGAATATTTAAAACGATCGTTTGCATTCATTGTTTTTTCATAAATTAAAAAAAAATTGAGTAAATTATTCTTAAATAATCTTTAGCTGCTGCGAATATAAGTCATGAAAAATTAAGAAATATCAAATATCTCCTTTATTTAATGTACAATAAACTTCTCTTATCGTTGGTTGGAGATAATATAATGTAATTTTGCGTATGAAATATTTAGAAAGAAAACCTCATGTAAATATCACTTTTTTTATATTTAGCAGGTGAATTTTATAAACATCGAGCATCGTAACTAAATAAATTGATATACTGAACAGGTACATATAGAAGTCACTGACGACATGTGCATCTCTGGTTACGAGCAGAAGTAGTGGCGGTGATTAATAGCCATGTGCAGAGAGGAATTATTTGGAGTTTGAATTATGCATCTCTGGAAACATGTGTTCTTCGTTTAACATTCTTAAACGACCCTATTCAGGGACCTTTTGAGTGGGATGTGCTATCCGACCTGCAAGGTCCGCACCTGCAAGGTCCCCACCTGCAAGGTCCCCACCTGCAAGGTCCCCACCTGCAAGGTCATGCGCTTTTTATCGTGATATGAGATCAACATGTCGCGAACATACATTTATGCTGCACGTGCTTGGTGAACACTTATCAGATAGGTAGTTATCATGGGTATATTTTACCCCAATGTCACGTTGTTCGCATGTACTGCTGTCTCACTCAATAATAATAATAATAATAATAATAATAATAATAATAATAATAATAATAATAATAATAATAATAATAATAATAATAATGGTATAAAAGATGGGCTACAGCAAATATCCTGCTCCATACCACAGATTTACTTGTCAGCTGCTTGACCATAACCAGTTGAGCATGGCCCTTAGTGACTGGCGATATGTGTATCTCTGGTCACGAAAGTTGTGGAGGAGCATCGTAGCAACGTGTTGAGGGGAATTCTTTGGAATTTGGATAATTCACCTCTAGAAACATGGCTGTTTTGTTCATCCTTAAACAAACCTTCAACTATCACTTTAATGGCACGCTCAATAATAATAATAATAATAATAATAATAATAATAATAATAATAATAACAATAATTCTATTTGATTATTATTAATGTTGTTGTTGTTGTTGTATTTGCTGCCGAATACATGGGACATGTTTTCGAACACTCCAAATAAGTTTAGTTCAAAATATTTATTTACACCAGGATTTGTATATTTTTTCAATAATTGTTTTATTCCAAGTTGTGAATATTATCACCAGGAACCTGTTACTGGTTTTCTATGGTTGTTTAGCCCCTAGAGGGCTGGAATTCGGCCCAGCAAATAATATTATTCGTTTAATTTAATTTAATTTCATTTCATTTCATCAAATGCAACGTAAAACGATGGCAGAGCGCAACTTGAAAGAGCTGAGAAAAAAATAAAACAACCCCTCCTACGAATATAGTAACAGCTGAAGATTATCCTCCCCTTCTCTCCTTTACTTGTAACCATACAGGCGAAGGGGAGGAGGAGAAAAACAAGACTGTCATGGTATGAATTCCACCTAACAGTAAGAACAATAGTAGCAGAGACAGTAACAGCGATAGCATCAACAGCACATGAACAAGTGGAGACGCAATGGCCCAGTGGTTAGGGCAGCGAACTCGCGGTGTTAAGAACGCGGTTTCGATTCCCAAACCGAGCATTGTGAGTGTTTTTTGCGCAAAAACACCTAAGCTCCACCAGGCACCGGCGGGGTGGTGGTGAACTCCGCTGTACTCTTTCACCACAACTTTTTCTCACTCTTTCTTCCTACTTTTGCCACAAAGCAGAGGAACCATGGTGTAACCCACTATGGTGTGGTAAACTTTCAGACCCTAGTCTAGATTGCGAATCCTCTCTACCCCAGGATGGTTCAGCTCTCCGCCCGTTAAAAGCCACCGTTTACGGAATACGGGTAACAACGTAGCTTTCGCGCCCGTGCAACCGCCAGTCTATCGCGTGTGGCGGGTGATCTTCAAGTTGCCACACGTATTCTTAGTAGCTCAGAGTAGGCTCGAATTAGAGAGTATTGTTTGTGCCTAATGGCGTGAGTCCTGATTGGAAGAAGGCAACAGCTGCAGCCATAGTGGAGGCGCAATGGCCCAGTGGTTAGGGCAGCGGATTCGCGGTAGGAGGATCGCGGTTTCGATTCCCACACCGGCCATTGTGTGTGTTTATTGAGAGGAAACACCTAAAGCTCCACGCGGCTCTGGCAGGAGGGGGGCGATATCTGCTATACTCTTTCGCACTAACTTTCTCTCTCTTTCTTCCTGGTTCTTGTCCCCGACTTCCTACGCAACCGCTGAGCCTGGATGCGCATCCGTCCATCCGTCGATGCTCTCGGTGTCGGGGGTTGACCTGCTTTACCTCCTGCGGGTCTTACGAATAGCAAAGGACCACGTTTCGTACTTTTCCCACTACAAACAATCCTGAGGCGCGATCTTGCGAGCTCTGGGACGAAGACCGCTTCGCTGAACAAACAAACAAACAAACAAGCAGTAGCTGCCAGAGTGACAGGAGTCACAGCAGTAGTAGTAGTAGTAGTAGTAGTAGTAGTAGTAGTAGTAGTAGTAGTAGTAGTAGCAGTAGCAGTAGTAGTGATAGCAACAACAACCACCAGCACCCAACACCAAAGACATTAAATCACCGTAGGGGGAAGCAAGGGAAATTGTCCTACCCACCTCACACCAAACAAAATTACACACATAAACAAGATTATATAGATACATACAGACACCACAAAGGTACAGACATCACCTACGTAAACGTCTCCCACAAAACACCAAAACCATCACTATCACTATAATCGCCCAAACGCAAAAAACTAAAATAAGAATAAACACTCACACAAACATCTAAAAATGCAGATACCACACTCATAACACACACAGATAGAACAGATACAACAGCAACAACAACAACAATACTATCACCACTACAGTCAAACAAACTAAACACCACCAACACAAAACACTGAACTTCGTACTCATTAGAAGAGACAACGAGGACCTCATGTCCTTCGTAACATAAAATATTTAATTTGAAACAGGAGTGATATTCGAATCGAACACGTTTCGCGTAGCAGAATTTCTGGTGGGAATGCCGCTCACAAAAATTCGTGGAAGTTTTCCTGAAGACGTGTGAATCCCGAACGTAAGACTTACATCGAGCCTCTTAAACGGGTGTCCCCACACGACCAAAAGACCTCATCCAATTATGGAAGTCGAATCACCCAACCTTCACAAGACACCGGGAGGTAAGTTAAACTTTCCCTTCGATCTGTAGCTGACCAACATGGCCATACTAAGAGTAGGATTTTTAAATGTTCGAGGCTTGGGGTCGCCCGGAAGAAGGGGTGCCTTCTCAACGACCTCAAGTCTCAAGAATTGGATATAACTGCTGTCAGTGAGACCAGGATTTCCAGTACACGCATACTGGTTCCCATGTTCGACGACTATCAGAATGGGAATGGGATGTGGAGTGACAGTGTTGTTTCGGAAAGAGCTGAATCGCGAGGTAAGGTCGATCTTCCGGGACCCGACGCCAAGTTGGTGGTCCTGGACGTGAACAATAATGAAGGTAGCATATTTAGACTGGTGGTCGTCTACGCTCATACCGGAGCAAAACGGCCGGATTTCTTTAGGCATCTGAAAGCCTTTCTAGGTACGTTTCGTTCTTTACTTTTAGTAGGGCCCCAGAACGGAATCTTAGATCAACACTGGAATTGTGTGGGAGTAGCTGATACAAGAGGTGGTACAAATGCTTCACGTACCTGAACAGCCAGCTCTAACTGTCTGATAAATTTCCCTAATGCGCCAGTATGGACCTGGACCAACGGCTTAGGGTCATCTAGATCGGATATAGGATTTTCACTAGGAAAAGAGATATTAATAGAAGATCAACTCATTGGCCCGAAAGGGTAGCAATTTTTCTCTGTCTGAAAGAAGTTGTGTACTGGACCAGGTTGAAACGACTGAAGATAGACACTTTTTATCTTCGGACAATCCCTCTTTTCAAATTTCACTTGGAAAAGAAGATGACGATGGAGAGAGAAGCGCTACCTCCCAGTACATTTGCTGAACGGTGGGTGAACGTAGCGAAAATGGCCAATGTGATTGGACGTACTCCAATAATGAGTTTGCAAGCTAGTAAATTTGAGAGGGAGAAGAGTGCCCTTCCCGAAATCCCTGGAAGCGTCGAGTGGTTCAGGATCGGTGGGGTACCTGAGCCAAGTCTAGATGTTTACCCCCACCCCACCGCAATGGCAAACTTTCATTGTCATATTCCTTTTGTCTGATATTATAATTATTTCTGAAATGCAACGTGTCTTAAGATATTGCTAGCAATATCTGAAGAAGGAATCTTTATATTCTGAAATATATTAGAATATGAATAATTAAATTATTCATAACTGTTATTATAGTCCAGTCTGCATTGTTGTGCCATTCCTGACACGTTACATTTCACAAGCAATACACAATGCTTCCAGCGAACTACTAAACCAGTTTATTATTTTTATTGTGTACTTGTTGTTTTGTGTAAAATCCCTTCAGTTCATGTCTGCTGTATTGTCTCCTATATGTCGGCTCTGGTGGCCAATAAATGAAACATTATTATTATATTATTATTATTATTATTATTATTATTATTATTATTATTATTATTATTATTATTATTATTATTATTTTATGTTTGACTTTTGCTTTATGTCTGTACAAGTTGGCTCCAAGTCTCACCCAGAGACCTCAAGAGACAACAGGTTGGAAGTTCACGTTGTTATGCCTAGTGTGCCATATATTTGGGGTTTTTTGTGTTGTACTAGTGAATGTCTAATACGTAAAAAAAACAAAAAACTTTTGTTTTAAACCTTGGAATTACATAGAGAGTATTTTACATAGGATATGAGCAGTTCCCATGAGCACTATCTTTTGAATTTCTGCCATTTTGGGATTTCCATGTATTTGAGTTAGGTAGCAATCAGTCCCCTTCGCTATCATTCCCAGGGCACCTATGACAACAGGTATTGTTTTAGTCTTCAGCTTCCACATTTTGCTGATTGCTATTTCAAGATCTTTATATTTGCTCAGTTTTTGGTAGGTTTAGACAAATACGTTTATATCGATTGGGACAGTCATATCAATGAGGAGGCATGTTCTTTGTCTGAAGTCTTTCACTATGATGTCTGGCCTATTTGCATCTATCTTTCTGTCAGTTTGAATGGTGAAGTTCCAGAGGAGTGAGATGTGGTCATTTTCAAGCACTGGAGGTGGATTGTGTTCCCACCAGTTTTTTTCATGGGCAAATCCAGGTTTTTGCAAATTACCCAGTGAATATATTGTGCAGCTCTATCATGCCTGTTGATATTATTATTATTATTATTATTATTATTATTATTATTATTATTATTATTATTATTATTGAGTGAGAGAGTAGTGCATGCTGTCAGAGTGACACTGGGGTAAAGTATACGAAGCCCAGTATACCCATCATGACTACCCGTCAGATAAGGGTACACCAGACACATGCATCACAACCATATGTGCACGCCATGGTATCTCATATCAAGATAAACAGCCCATGAGCTTGCCTGTAGGGCCCAGTTAGAACTTTCTTCTAGTCGAGTAGCCTATCCTGCTCAAAAGGTCCCTGAATAAGGATTGCTTAAGGATGTTGAAGGAAACACCCATGTTTCCAGAGGTGAATTCTCCAAACCTCTAAAAATTCCTTTCAACACACGGCTATGATGCTCCCCAACTACTTCTGCTCGTGATCAGAGATGCACATATCGTCAGCCACTAAGGGTCATGCTCAACTGGATAAGGTCAAACAAATGACAAGCAAATCTGTATTATTATTATTATTTTTATTATTATTATTATCATTATTATTTTTTTATTATTATTATTCTAATTATTATTACTATTATTATTATTATTATTATTATTATTATTATTATTATTATTATTATTATTATTGTTGTTGTTGTTGTTGCCATTTTCATTAGCATCTTTCAATTTTGCTTCGATTTCTTGCTGAGTGTCTTGCTGACACCTAGGGCTGAGAACGTACTGTATACATTGGTAGGCCATTAAAACAAAAACACACCAGATTGTTCATTTATAAAGTCATGTGATAGACAAAAAGGGGAAGAGTGAAAAAGGAAAAATAAAAAATAAAAAAGTTAAAAATTAAATAAAGAGGGAAAATAAGACAATCTTTTGCACTTCCTCCATGGATGGTAAGCCAGCAATGGTATGCCAACTACTCCAACAGTCACTGGTATTGTAACCGTTGAGGTGGCGAGCTGGCAGAAACGTTAGCAGGCCGGGCGAAATGCGTAGCCGTATTTCGTCTACCGTTACGTTCTGAGTTCAAATTCCGCTGAGGTCGACTTTGCCTTTCATCCTTTCGGGGTCGATAAATTAAGTACCAGTTACGCACTGGGGTCGATGTAATCGACTTAATCGACAGTTTTTACTGTCCCTGTTTGTCCCCTCTGTGTTTAGCCCCTTGTGGGTAGTAAAGAAATAGGTATTGTAACCGTCTTGAGATGTCACATCCCCCCACACATACACGCATGCGCATAGGCATAAAACTAGTTCTCAGATAGACTCAAAGCAGATCTTAAAGTGTGGGAGTATTTAATTGATGAAGTCACGAATAGCTACAAAATAACACTGACAGAGAAAAGTAATAACTGATCGATTGTTCAATAAATATATTTTAAAAAACCATTGAAAACTTAGTTGGTATAATAATGAATGGGTGTTGTACCGGTGCGTGTGTTTACTTAAAATTTATTTGCATAATGACCTTTCCTAGACACGACAAATATTCATTGGAATTTTCAAACAATAGCATTAATTAATAGTTATCGCCATACTAATATGGCAGTCTTATATTTATAAGACTGCCATATTAGTATGGCGATAACTATTAATTTCCAGTAACGCTGCCGTAATCTCCTTTAGAGAGACTTAGTAATTTTAATATTTCTATAATAGCATTAATGTAATTAATATAAATAACATTTTGTTAACAGAACGAAAAACTCATTATGAACTATACACTTTACCAAATGTATCTTTTGTTAAATTTATTAAATTTTCTCGCCATTTATGATAGAATGTAACTTATATATTTGAAATTATTTGCACTGAAATTTCAATCTAGTTTGTTATATTCCTTTGTTTTGCTTTTGATGTGAATAACTTGTTCCAGAGCATTTAAAATCAATAAAGAAACCATATTAGTTTATTTCTGAGTCACGCATACATATCTATATACGTACGTACACATGTACACATGTATATGTGTATATTATATTCAATGCATTATATATATGCCCATTGTGTATATAAACAGAGTCATATATAAATATGAAGTTGAAAATGCTATGAGATTCGTTTAGATTTTTAAAGACATAACAGGTTTCACAGATTTAAAGATTTTAAAATAAAATATATAAACCAATCCCAGTGTATTTCCAACTGTTTTTGCTATATTTATATCCGTACAGAATAAAATAACTTCATTTGAAATACGTGTGCGTGTGTGTGCTGTATATGTGTGTATGTTTGTGTATGAGTGTATGTAAATTTCTAGTGTAGTTTTAACAAATATAAATGTTGTTTGTTCCTTATCGAGCCACGCCTGGCTCCTAGGGCCGGTTTCCCGATTTACTTGGCGTATAGGTTTCCCCACCTGGATTGAACGCCGGTCCGTTGCAGGTAAGCTGCTGGATGCAGGAGAAAAGAATGAGAGAAAGTTGTGGCAAAAGAGTCAGCAGAAGTTCGCCTTTACCTTCTTCGGAGCCGCGTGGAACTTAGGTGTTTCGCTCATAAACACACACATCGCCCGGTCTGAGACTCGAACCCACGAGTGTTGAGTCATTAATGTGAATTTAAACCACCGACCCGTTATAATTATGTAGTATGAAGGCTGGTGGGTATATCAGCCGAAACATTGTGTTAACAACAAACAAGATGAGGACAAATATCTGTCAAATATAAATAATGTAAATAATGTACATAATTCCACATCGCTTAAATATAGAACTGTAGTATCCAGTTTATACTACAATTTTAATAAATTTTCCTATTTGTATAATAACTTTTGTAATCACCCTGTATATTTGATTATATAGAATATATTAGCAGTGTGAGCTAATTCTACCAATCTCTCAGGTATTTGTTAATGGAACTAGCTGCCAAGAATACGCTATTTACGCAAATTATATTAAAGTTCTTAATAATGGCAGCTATAAATAAAATTTTAGTGTGGAAATTAATGAGTTTGCTGATGGAAATGCACGATGCATATGAAACCATAAATAATCCTCTTTTACTAAAAGCACAAGCCTGAATGTGGTGAGAGGGGATTAGTCAATTAGAAGGACCCCTGTGTTTCACTGGTTCTTAATTTATCGACCCGGAAAGGATGAAATGCAAAGTCGAACTCGGCGAAATCTAAACTCAGAACGTAAGGACGGACAAAATGCCTATTTCTTTACTACCCACAAGGGCCTAAACACAGGGAGGACAAACAAGGACAGACAAACGGATTAAGCCGATTATATCGACCCCAGTAACTGGTACTTATTTAATTGTCTCTTTTACTAAAGGCACAAGGCCTGAATTTGGTGAGAGGGGATTAGTCAATTAGATCGACCCCTGTGTTTCACTGGTACTTAATTTATCGACCCGGAAAGGATGAAATACAAAGTCGAACTCGGCGAAATCTAAACTCAGAACGTAAGGACGGACAAAATGCTTTATTTCTTTACTACCTACAAGGAGCTAAACACAGGGGGGACAAACAAGGACAGACAAACGGATTAAGCCGATTATATCAACCCCAGTAACTGGTACTTATTTAATCGACCCCGAAAGGATGAAAGGCAAAGTTGACCTCGGCGGAATTTGAACTCAATACGTAGCGGCAGACGAAATACTGCTAAGCATTTTGCCCGACGTGCTAACGGTTCTGCCAGCTCGTCGCTAAGCAATTTTCCCGGTGTGCTAACCATTCTGCCAACCCGCCGCCTTCATAAAGCTATAAATAATGCCATGTGAATATTGACTTGAAAAACCTCCTTGGACAGAAAAACAGTGAATACTGACTGATATTCGAACCTATGTCTCCTGTACACATATTTCTACAGTGGTTGTGGGTGCGAGTCCCCATGCAGACTTCATATACATAAACTACAAAACACAAATGTCTTCTCTCAAAAGAATTTCTCTGGATATTTCTTGACGAAGATGTGTTAAGCACGAAATAATAAAATTCATACAATATAAAATTACAGACCACGGACTTATATTCTTCCTATATAAATTACATGGTTTCAGCTATATAAAAAGGATAGAAACACTAACATACACCAGACAATCTTCATCATACGCCCACACACATACACACACTCATATGTATATACATGTGTCTAGCATTTAAATATATAAATACGACGGCTGTGTAAACAAATGGTGGAATAAAAACAGTTCGTTGGAGACAAAAGAAAATGATGAAAGGTAAGGGGACAATTGGAAGGTGAAAGACACAAACAAGAAGACATAAATATTTAAGACAGCAAAAAACAAATGTATAAAAGTTGAAACAAGAACGATTGAAAAAGAAAAAAAAAATGATGAAAAATGAATCATTTTTATATTTTAACTTAATCGTAAATGAAGCAATTAGTGTGATGTCAAGAATAATTGTGCCTTGAAGAATAGCAAAAGTACAATTAAGCGAAAGAAAAACCGAAACCAAGAGAGACAAAGGGGAAAGACAAAGTTGACATATTCTCTTAATGATGTTTCTTTTTTTTTTTTCATATAGGCGCAGGAGTGGCTGTGTGGTAAGTAGCTTGCTAACCAACCACATGGTTCCGGGTTCAGTCCCACTGCGTGGCATCTTGGGAAAGTGTCTTCTGCTATAGCCTCGGGCCGACCAATGCCTTGTGAGTGGATTTGGTAGACGGAAACTGAAAGAAGCCCGTCGTATATATGTATATATATGTATATGCGTGTGTGTGTTTGTGTGTCTGTGTTTGTCCCCCCTAGCATTGCTTGACAACCGATGCTGGTGTGTTTATGTCCCCGTTACTTAGCGGTTCGGCAAAAGAGACCGATAGAATAAGTACTGGGCTTACAAAAGAATAAGTCCCGGGGTCGAGCTGCTCGATTAAAGGTGGTGCTCCAGCATGGCCGCAGTCAAATGACTGAAACAAGTAAAAGAGTAAAAGAGTAAAGAGTATACTGTGATATTTTCTATCTTAGTTTTTTTTATTCTACTGCGTTATTTCTATTGTATCATATGTTGGTTTTAACAAAAATTTTCTATTCATTTTTTTCGATACAGATTCATCCCTTCCTCATCTAGCCACACTAACCTTCATTTGCCGTTTAAAACTCTCCTTTATTTTACCTTTCGGATATTTTGCGGTTTAAACGGCAGTTTTTAAAATAATTTATAGGTAACTGGAAAATTTTAAACTTCGTATACTGGTAGAATGTGTTTATAAAACATCTTTTTCTCTTGGCTTTATTGAGAAAATTCTATAGTTTGTAAGATACTTGTTGTTTTTTTCTTCAATTTCTGCAATTTCAACCGATCACTGACGTCGATTGAGGTAAAAACATTCTGTACCGTATGAATATGTCCCTCGTTTAAGAAACAGATTGGGTTTATTTACATTTGTGAAGAAAAAAAGATACCCTTCCCCCACCCTTAACCCTAAAACACTTTGAAATGCAATAGATCGATACTAGGGTCATAATTATGGGTGACAATTTCATATGACACCGCTAGAAAAAACTGCCTTTCAAACCGAAAAGATCCTACTTTCTATTTACATAGAAAGATTTTGGTAGTTTTGTCAGATACGTTTATAATAATTGGGAGAGACATATAGATGAAGAGGCATGGTTATCTTCTCAACTCCTTCAAAATAATATATGGCTTATTTATATCTATCTTTCTCTCAGTTTAAACTAACTAGTTCCATAGGAGCGAGAGATGCTTTTTTCCAGCACTGGGAGTGGTTTGTGTCCCCAACAGTTTTTATAATGTGATAAACCTCATGTCTCTGATTCTAAGTCACAGGTCTCTAACAACTGATGTGTAAGATGTTTGTCAATATTAGAATTGTTAGAGCTATCTAAGTACATACCAAAATGGTTTCTCCTGTCAATTACCAATTAGATTAATTCAGGCTTCACTTTTCGTAACGGTTTTCATGTGTTAGGCTCTTTCCGTCCGTGTTCTTATTTCATCGACGTCTTGAATTTGGAATTCTTTTAAAGATTTGTAGAATCCGTATGCTTTTCTTTCCAACGATAGTCTAATCAAACTAAATACTCGAGCCGTCAACAAAGACGGAACTATCGTTGAAAAATATCCATGAAAGTGTCAAAGATATGAAAAAAGAGTAGAAAAAATTTCATATTCCATTCCTGCATCATAATCAATTATGACGTAATCATGTGTGTGCTTGCGTTGTTCTGTGTGTGTTAGTATTTGTGTGTATGTGATACATTCTTCACTCCCACCACCGGCAACACCACCACGTCGCTCATTTTCTTTTGTCTCGTTTCTTCCTAAATCAAATGATTAGGTTATATATATATATATATATATATATATATATATATATATAAAATAGTAAAAAGTGAAAAAACTACAGAAGGCTTGTTTTAAAAGGTTAAAAAATATATATTTGAGTCAATATGTCTGAAGAATGTTATAAATTTTTTTCTTACAATGACATAGTTTAGAAGAAATGACCGGTTTCGCGTTCAGCTTTTCAAATTTCTTACGTCGTTATGTTTACGTTGAGAAGAGTTATCGTTATGTTTATGTTGAGAAGAGTTCTAGATAAGGGGAGGTAATAAGTGATTTCTTCCGGTGTAAGGGAGATAATCGCTTAAATTTTTTTTCCTTTCTTTTGGAGTGAATTTCTCTGTAAAAGTATGTTGGAATGGTTAATTTTGGGCTTGTATTTTTCAATGAAGAATGTTTCTTTGTTTAGTCTAATTTGTGTTGGTGTCCCGATAGCACATTGTATATAATTAAATTTTAATGAGGGTGAGAATTTAGATATTAATTTAATTAACATCAATTTCACACAAGTGGTCTACCATATAAAAAAAACTGAAGGTTCAGTAAAATTGTATTATATACATATTAGAGGGAAACCACTATGTGGACACCCTTATACTAGAAATAGATCCGCTATGGTCTTACTACAAAGAAACGTTCTCAAGAAAAAGTTAGCAAAACAACCAAAACGTAATCGAGCACGACAAAAGAAAAAGCAACAACGGATCTATTTCTACCATAAGGGTGTCCACGTAGTGGTTTCCCTCTAATATGTATGTATGTATGTATACGCGGGAGTGGCTCTGTGGTAAGTAGCTTGCTAACCAACCACATGGTTCCGGGTTCAGTCCCACCGCGTGGCATCTTGGGCAAGTGTCTTCTGCTATAGCCCCGGGTCGACCAATGCTTTGTGAGTGGATTTGGTAGACGTCGTATATATGTATATATATATATGTATGTGTGTGTGTCTGTGTTTGTCCCCCAAGCATTGCTTGACAACCGATGATGGTGTGTTTACCTCCCCGTCACTTAGCGGTTCGGCAAAAGAGACCGATAGAATAAGTACTTGGCTTACAAAAGAATAAGTCCTGGGGTCGAGTTGCTCGACTAAGGCGGTGCTCCAGCATGGCCGCAGTCAAATGACTGAAACAAGTAAAAGAGAGAGTAAAGAGAGAGTATATTATATATATATTATATATATATATATATTATATATATATATATATATAAAACAGCCATATACAACCCACAACACACACAAACGCATACATGCATATAAGTATACACAATCACATATAGTACATAAAGAAAAGCATACATAGTACAAACGAACTCATTAGCTTCATACGCATATACGACCACGCACAGGCATATGCCAGAGAGCCTCATGCACACACATGCACACACACATAAACACACGCAAAAACACACAGAACACATAAGCATCCATAAGCTACATATACACACGCGTGTATTTACCCGCACATATACCAGAATCAGAGTTACCCTCGTTGCCAATCACATTTACGGCGATCTCCTTTTCAAATAAGACCTTCACTTATGCATGCCGTCCCTGTTATATAGATTTGTGTTCTCTTTCTCCATTTTTTCTCTCCTCTATTTTAGAAAAAGAGCTTACGCTCGAAATGTAAATGATTTTTCCTTTCAATTTCTCTTGTTTCTTCAGTAGAATCTAGATACATATAACATCATATGTTATGCATATCGACTTTTATATCATATCAACATATATATACATGTGCATTTATATATATATGTATATGTATATATATATATATATCTATATATATATATATATTATATATATATATATATATATATATATATATATATATATACGCTTATGTACTTGTTTTGCAAGAGAAATACAAAATAGAATAGACAGAACAAGAGGAGAGATACATAGGATAAAGAGTCGTTGAAGAGATCACTAGATGTGTGACGAATGTTCTGTGCCAAAAAGAAAATTAAATAATGATAATAAAGCTGCAGTGAAAACAAATATATAGGCCGTGTGTTTAGTTGACAAAATATGACCATTCCCAATTATAACAATATATATATATATATATATATATATATATATATATATATATATATATATATATATATATATGCACACATACATATGTATGTGCATTTATATATAATATATATATATAATATATATGTGTGCGTGTGGTGTGTGTATTTATGCATATATAAATATATATATATGCGTGTATGTATTTATGAATATATATATATTTATATATATATATATATGTAAGTGTCTGTATGTGTGTATATACAGACACGCAAGCGTGCACACACACACATCGGTAGTTTGCAACGACATTTTGTGGTTGTCGAATGCCATCAGAATCTATCAGCGTGTCATGTCATACATCATTGGGTAATGTCCCTTTCCGTAAGTGCACATGACTCTTAAAAGTAATAATTATTTGAAATCACTTATCTCTTACGCAATGTAATCTATTCCCGCATCAACAAAACATTTTTATATCACTATCCAGTTACGACTTTTTCCATTTACATTTTGAATAAAAATTATGACAGAAAACTAATAATATTCAATCATTTTCTCCACCTCTGTGTTTCTGTCTCTTTCTTTTTCAGTCACCTTCGCTCCTGTTATCGATGCATAGCAATGTAGATGAACAGATCGATATATTTGTCTCAAAGCAATTTTCCTGTTCCTTGTGTGAACATCTTCCAAACTGCGATGGAAATATTTGTGAACGAATCTACAATAAAGGTATTAAGATAATGTGTATAGAGATAGTTACGAATATATATATGTATGAAAATATAAAATATGTATATTACACACATATATTTAGATAGAAAGAAAGATAGATAGATAGATAGATAGATAGATAGGTAGATAGATAAGTAGATAGGTAGGTAGGTAGATAGATGGATAGATAGATAGATAGATAGATAGATAGATAGATAGATAGATAGATAGATAGATAGATAGATAGATAGATAGATAGATAGATAGATAGATAGATAGATAGAGAGAGATTGATTGATTGATAGACCAACCAAATGAATCGCACATTACAGATACAAATTCTAAGCGGAACAGTGAAACTATGCCAGGCCTTTCTCATTTTTAAAATGGAATTTTGAATCTTTGTTATAAACCAGCTCTTTTTTCGGAGGAAGAATTTTGGGGTTTAAATATAAAAGAGACATACATGCATACATACATACACTGATGTGACCTGATGTTGTAGCTAGGACACTATATAATGAGTTCCGTCGAAAGGATAACCCTGAGGAAAAAGAAATAAGAAATCTCAGTATGGTAGAAGCCATAGCCTCATAATAAAAATGAATGTTGGTGGAATGACCCAGTGAAAGCCTCAATAAAATGTAAATCCAGTAGACCTTATATAATGATTTGTAATAGAATATAGAAACTGTGTAGAATTGTGAAAATTGCTGCCCATCGGATGTTAACATAAAGCTGAAGATCAGTGACATAGAGAACACATAAGCTGAAAAATTGAGAAATTTGCACTTACTCTATCCAGATTACAAGTTCAGTTCTGATTTATACCTGTAATTATTGAGGCACTGGGGTATGTAACGCACCGTCTAAATACCAATCTTGACAAATTAGGCTTCTGAAAACCAGAAAGGAAAAAGTTGATTCGAAGACTACAGATTTCTGTCTATCATTGGAACTGTAAACATGTGTGAGACTTTTCAAAAGTTATCCTTTATCATATATCTACACACGAGCATGTGTAGATATGCAAGTATATGCATGAGATTAAATACATAAAGGAAAACATACAAATCTGCATGTATACATACATAGATACAGATATATATATACATACCCTGTTGTCGATGTTGAAATTCCAATGAAGGAGACTTGGATCTAAGTTAGAAACCGGCTCTTTCTCTATTGGCAAGTAATCTTGAAATAAAACTGGACAATGACATACATACATTAAGTATATATGAGCATGTCTAGCTATGCAACTACATGCATGAGAATACATACATGAAAGATACAAATCTGCACATACATACATACATACATACATACATTCATACATACATACATACATACATACATACATACATACATACATACATACATACATACATACATACATACATACATACATACATACATACATACGTACATGATGGCCGTCCACTCGTGACCGAGGAAGACCATTGCCGACCTTCAGGAACATTGTGCGCTCTAGGATTAACTTATATTTTGCATTTGCGGCTCCGTTTGTGGCCAATGAGCCCTGCTCTTGACAAGCATACACGACTGCAAACATTGCAGACCAAGCTTTCCCCATTCACTATACGAGCCGTGTGCGTTCGCGCAGCTCGCTTAAGTTCTTCATGCTGGATACGTGCTCTCTCGAAAGTGTCGATCCCCTCCTTAACCTGCTTCCTCCATCTGTGGCGATGACAGGCATTGTTCTCCCAGTCAGTGTCCTGCATATCAAAAGCCTTAACATACATACATACATACATACATACAAAAATATCCTGTTGTTGATTTTGAAATTCCAATGAAGGAAGCTTGGATCGAAGTTAGAAACCGGCTCTTTCTCTATTGGCAAGAAATCTTGAAATAATACTGAATAATGACATTCATACATGCATGCATACATACATATTTACATACATCCGTTCATACATACATACATACTTACATACTTATATACATACATATACATGCATACTCATCTACATTTGCATATTAATGCATATATATATATATATGTGTGTGTGTATATCTGTGTGAGTGTGTGTGTAAGCATTTATAAAGTTATAAATATGGCAGAGAGAAAAGGGAACAGATAGTGAGACTACAAGACAGTGACAAAGTGGGAGAGAGAGAGAGAGAAACTTAAACGAAGCTATTTACAGTCGTTTCATTGCGAAAGATTTTATGAAGCATTTTATCTCAAATCCAAACTGAATCTGTAATAAATACAGCAGAGACGGATACGCCTGTATCCGCATGCATTACCGTTACATGACGAAATATATATATTACATATGTGAGTAAGGTAAAGAAGCAGAAAGAATGCCGGCAAAATGACATGCGAACTGTATCAGCTATTGAGCATACGGGTAAATTACGGTGGATGCATTACAAAATGATGACTTTTGTTCGCAATTAAACATAATAGCCATTAATGGCTACGACATATATATACTCTATACATTTATTCTGTAGGTTCGGCGACTGCTGTTAGCGTAGTTGCTTCTGATGTTGGTTATAACAAAACTTTTAACACAAACACCAAAACAAAGACAGCAACAACCTCTGCAGCTGGTGGTTGAATAATACAATAATTAACATACATTATGATAATGATGATGATAATAATAATATTCATATTAAAGGTTGTGGTGGTGGTGGTGGTGGTGGTGGGAAGGTTAACATTCATATGCATGTATTTGCATGTGTACATGTGTTTGCGAAGTAGAAAGGAAGAGTGAGAAAGAAAGAAAGAAAGAAAGAAAGAAAGAAAGAAAGAAAGAAGAAAGAAAGAAAGAAAGAAGAAACAAGAGAAGAGTATTTATGTATTATAAGGATATGAACACGTGCGTACATCTGATGCACAAACAGAACCCCTCCAACTATATATATATATATATATATATATATATATAATATATATATATATATATATATATATATATATAAATATATACATGTGTTAGTGTATGTGTGCATATTATATATTGTGTACGTGTGTGTGTGTGTATGTGTGTGTCTACGTAGCCTCGACATTTTCTTTTGTACATAATTACTTCCATTGTCCATTTACATTAGCAAAGGCGTAAACATGAACTCTGTATCCTTGTCACCATCGCAACCGGTACCAAGAGCACGATCACTTCAACCACCATCATTACAATGCTCCTCCTCCTCCTCCTCCTCCTCCTCATCATCATCATCATCACATCATCATCTGCGACTGTCAATCAAGCCATATATATATACCTGAGTATACCTAAGTATATATATATATATATAAAAATACATATTCATATATGTATTTATTCATATATATATATATATACATATAGAGATAGATAGATATTTATTCTTTTATTATTTTACTTGTTTCAGTCATTAGACTGCGACCATGCTGGAGTAACGCATTTAGTCGAGCAAATCGACCCCAGAACTTCTTCTATGGGAATCTTTTTGCCGAACCACTAAGTTACGGGTCGTAAATACACCAGCATCGGTTATCAAGCGATGTTGCTGGGACACAGACGCACAAACATACACACATAAATACACACACATGAACAAATATATATATGTGTGTGTGTGTATATATGTATAATATATATATATATATATATATATATATATATATATATATATATACACACATATACATATAGATATACATATATGTGACCGCGTGTGTACCGTTGGGGATTTTTTCTTCTGTCTTCCCTTCCTTGGATCTTTGCTATGTTTCCGACGAAGAGCTCCGCTCGAATCGTTAAATCCTCCTTCTTTCCTTCCTTTCCTGAGCGTCCAATAACACTATATTTGTTCCACGTCCTCGCGTTGTTGTGTTTTCTCTTTGTGTTTTCATGTTTGGTTTGGATTAACTACATATATATATATATATCGAGATAGATAGAGAGAGATAGAGAGAGAGAGAGAGAGGGGGGAGAGAGAGAGATATGGATATAGATAAAGATATAGATAAATTGTGTTGGATCTGTTCGCATGATCCACATTAATTACACAATTGTCACTGGTTCGACCTTAGGAATCCTCATGGCATTTTGAGTGTAGAACAAGGAGTAGAGACGACATATGGAATACACAACCATCTTTGTCTTTTTCAGGATGCCAGATTGCTGAATCGCATTTGAGGAGATTGATTATTGTTCATAGTTCACACTGGTACAGAGCACACTTGGACGACTTACAAAATGAAAAGTTGATATATATATATAGGAGTGGCTGCGTGGTAAGTAGCTTGTTTACCAACCACATGGTTCCGGGTTCAGTCCCACTGCGTGGCACCTCGGGCAAGTGTCTTCTACTATAGCCTCGGGCCGAGCAAAGCCTTGTGAGTGGATTTGGTAGACGGAAACGGAAAGAAGCCCATCCTGTATATATATATATATATATATATATGCGTGTATGTTTGGGTGTCTGTGTTTGTCCCCCAAGCATTGCTTGACAACCGATGCTGGTGTGTTTATGTCCCCGTAACTTAGCGGTTCGGCAAAAGAGACCGATAGAATAAGTACTTGGCATACAAAGAATAAGTCCCGGGGTCGAGTTGCTCGATTAAAGGCGGTGCTCCAGCATGGCCGCAGTCAAATGACTGAAACAAGTAAAAGAGTAAAGAGTAAAGTGTGTATATATATATATATATAGAGAGAGAGAGAGAGAGAGAGAGATAGATAGATAGATAGATAGATAGATAGATAGATAGATAGATAGATAGATAGATAGATAGATAGATTAAATTAATATTTATATATCTAAGTGTTGGGTATGCTCCTAGTAATACGCCATTAAATTAAATGATGATATTGAAGTTCGGAAATAACGAAATTTCTGTTGTATTTTAACAAAACTGTCCAACGAATGGGAACGTGAAAATCTAAGTAACAGCTTTTGTTATATTTCGGCTGCTTTTCAATAAAGCATATTACTCTACCTCTGGTATTCGAGTACTCTTTTCCCCCCACATTTATGTGCTTACTCCGGTATATATATATATTCAGGAATAAATTTCACAGTTTTTGTCTCCCAAATCCCAGAGATTATCGGCAATATAATTCATCTAGCCCGGAAAGTTTAAATGTCATATACACCAAATACTCAACGTATTACGTAAATACATTTTGCTAGTATTATATAAATACACTATAGTGTATTTATATACACGGGTCATAGTGCTAGTGCATGCATATACAGCTGCGTGTGTGCGTGCGCACATACACGCGAGTACTGTCCAAATCTCCGACCAATCACATGCAGCTAATTGGCAGTCAATTGGCGTATCAAGTTTCGGGCATTTTGATTGGGTTTGGGTTAGAAAATTCACAAAAAAGTCACTTCTATTGATTTTCAATAGATTTGCGGGGTGACTGTAAACATGTGCACGACCACCCTTGAACGGTTCTGAATGACCATATAAAATGCGAGCCCTCTAACTGAAAAATTGTGGATTTTGCCGTTTATATATAAATACATTTTGTAGTTGGCAAGTATTGATTACTCACATGGATACTAAGTGGTCTCAGATTTGAGCCTAAGGAACTGACGTGTGTAGCAGTTTTGTCAACTCCGGGGGTAAAATTTGGACTCGGTGATATTCAAACACAGAATGCAAACTATCGCATGAAATACGGTTAGACATTTTACCCGACGCGGGATCGATTATGACAGTCTACTAAACTTTTAATTGAAAAGTACCATACTCTTTTACCCTTTTACTTGTTTCAGTCATATGACTGTGGCCATGCTGGAGCACCGCCTTTAGTCGAGCAAATCGACCCCAGGACTTATTCTTTGTAAGCCTAGTACTTATTCTGTCTGTCTCTTTTGCCGAACCGCTAAGTTACAGGGACGTAAGCACACCAGCATTGGGACAAACACATGTACACAACATACACACACACATACACACACACACACACACACACACACATATATATATATATGTATATATACATATATACGACGGACTTCTTTCAATTTCCGTCTACCAAATCCACTCACAAGGCTTTGGTCGGCCCGAGGCTATAGTAGAAGACACTTGCCCAAGGTGCCACGCAGTGGGAGTGAACCTGGAACCACGTGGTTCGTAAGCAATCTACTTACCACACAGCCACTCCTACGCCTACGCTAATCATGGTCAAATAAATAGAGATAAGAAGTCAACTCAGATTACTTTACAATACAAAACCGCTGCAGTATTTAAACAAAATTGCAATATGATTGCACAGATGGATGTTTTTGGTGTAGAATTCGTATGTTAATGAAATAATAATCACAATCGTTTTGTGTTTGATGGAGGATTGTGGAAGAAATTTGCCATAGCACAAGAAAGGTAGCTGTGCTTACATCTAAGGAATATTATTTAGTTGAAGACGATTAAAAATGATAATTTAAATATGATATAATAGAGCAGTTACGCGTGGAGTATCACAATTATGCTATTTGTATTAAGAATAAAACTAATACAAAGATATGACCCTTGTACACTGAAAAATTCATGTTAGAAGCACTAAATACCCATGTAATGTGCACTGGAGATCAAAGAAATAATTAAAAAGCTAGAGGGAAAGTGTTCGCTTCACGTAATTCCCATATAATATTGGATATAATATTTCGAATTTTGATATAAAAGGATTCCGATATGCATAATTGATTTACTCACTATCAATAACTGAATATCGGTAGCCATCGATCAAACGAGTGAAGTAAAATGAAATGGATTTAGATCGGGAGTGGAGATGATTAAATACTTCGGAGAATGGTTAGCATATGACGTAATGATTATATGTCCACCGCTAAAGAATCCTGGAGAATTATTAAAATGTGACTAACGTTTGTTAAAGACTTCTTCCTTAACATTTATTTATTTAAAATTACAATATATAATAATTTAATTATCAACATGCCTTGGGACAGTAAAAACTATTCAAACATTTTTACAGTGATTTTGATAGCTCCACAAATATAGCACGACAGTGACAGTGGAGGCGCAATGGCCCAGTGGTTAGGGCAACGGACTCGCGGTCGTAAGAACGCGGTCTCGATTCCCAGACCGGGCATTGTGAGTGTTTATTGAGCAAAAACACCTAAGCTGGACTCGGTGATATTGGAACCCCGCTGTACTCTTTCACCACAACTTTCTCTCACTCTTTCTTCTTACATCTACCACAAAGCAGAGGAACCATGGTGTAACCCACTATGGTGTGGTAAACTTTCAGACCCTAGTCTAGATTGCGAATCCTCTGTACCCCAGGATGGTTCAGCTCTCCACCCGTTAAAAAGCCACCATTTACGGACTGAGGATAACAACGTAGCTTTCGCGCCCGTGCAACCGCCAGTCTATCGTGTGTGGTGGGTGGATCTCCAAGTTGCCGCACGCATTCTTAGTAGCTTAGAGTAGGCTCGAATTAGATATTATTCTTTGTGGCTACTGGCGCGAGTCCTGATTGGAAGAAGACAACAACGTCAGATCTAAAGATGTTGTGCAAATTATATTTTGATTAGTACTACACCAAGAGAAGCAATGGACATATCATTAGATGTGTATTATATGGTCAAGTAGAAGCGGTGAGCTGGCAGAAACGTTAGCACGCCGGGTGAAATGCGTAGCCGTATTTCGTCTGCCGTTACGTTCTGAGTTCAAATTCTGCTGAGGCCGACTTTGCCTTTCATCCTTTCGGGGTCGATAAATAATGTACCAGTTTCGCACTGGAGTCGATATAATCGACTTAATCCCTTTGTCTGTCCTTGTTTGTCCCATCTATGTTTAGCCCCTTGTGGGCAATAAAGAAATAAGAAACGTTAGCACGCCGGGCGAAATGCGTAGCCGTATTTTGTCTGCCGTTACGTTCTGAGTTCAAATTCCGCCGAGGCCAACTTTGGCTTTCATCTTTTCGGGGTCGATAAATAAAGTACCAGTTTCGCACTGAGGTCGATGTAATCGACTTAATCTGTTTGTCTGTCTTTGTTCGTCCCCTCTATGCTTAGCCCCTTGTGGGCAGTAAAGAAATATATATGGTCATGTAGCATGATTGGCTGAAGAAAAAAAAATCTCTCTTCTATTTTCAATACCAACAGTAGTAGTAAAATGACATTGTAGACGTCTTTGTATTTTCTTTAAAAAATTGTCTTGAAAAAAAAATGAGAGATGTCTTGGGCGCTGAACCAGTGTCTGCTATTAGTTCTCCATATGACGGGCATAACTTTATTAAAGATGGAGTTACGATTACTGATAGAGCTTCTTCAATTCCCTCTTCACATATGAGAGTTTGAGTGATCTTAATCTTCAAACGATTAAGTAAAGTTTCTCGCCGTTGAAAGAAATACACTCGCAAGAAGAAAATTTCTGTTGAAAGCTAAATTTAAACTGTTTGGAATCGAATTCACTTTGTTGTTGACATCCTCACATTAATGGCTATATTGCAAGTTTATCTGAGAAATATATTATGAGAGAATGGGGAATTTATAAATACATCACTCTAAGGTTTGTTGGAAAGCTTTTTAGTGCATAATGGAACTTTAAAACCATATATCGCCATCCATCACTATCTCTGATTATTTCAGTGTATCTTATGTTAACATATAAAGTATTGTTAATACCATTCAATACAACGATAACCAACGGAATTTTTATGAAGATCTTAAGTTGTTACTATATTAATGGTAATGCAATGGGCATTCGCCCAAATCTTTCTATAACGGTGAAAATGTTAAGTTATCTGAGAACTTTATGACAAAATAAAATGACCTCACGAGGTGATAATATACCATTGGAATAAACAGTTTTCAATCAATTTTAACATTTATTCCGAAGAAAATATTTTTATCAATTCTTCGTAGTTAATATTTGTTACGAACATAACAAAAAAAAGTATTTCAATTCAATTTCTCTCAAAAACATTTGTAAAATTGAGTGCTGAAAGTTTCTTTTTAAAAGTCTAATATAAGAACTCAATTCAAAAATGCATCAAAGAATAAAAATTTCAGATGAAAATCACGAGGTAAAAGCCTTGGCATACCTACAAACACCTTCAAATGAATCTACACATCTCTTTTAAAATTTCAGTTTTCCGTTTCAAAAGAGAGCTGGAATGGAAGCACTCCGTCGGTTACGACGACGAGGGTTCCGGTTGATCCGAATCAACGGAACAGCTTGCTCGCGAAATTAACGTGTAAGTGGCTGAGCACTCCAGAGACACGTGTACCCATAACGTAGTTCTCGGGGATATTCAGCGTGACACAGAGAGTGACAAGGCCGGCCCTTTGAAATACAGGTACAACAGAAACGGGAAGTAAGAGTGAGAGAAAGTTGTGGTGAAAGAGTACAGCATGGATCACCACCATCCCCTGCCGGAGCCTCGTGGAGCTTTTAGGTGTTTTCGCTCAATAAACACTCACAACGCCCGGTCTGGGAATCGAAACCGCGATCCTATGACCGCGAGTCCACTGCCCTAACCACTGGGCCATTGCGCCTCCACCAAAAGAGACCTAGGAAACTGAGGTTACTATTACTGAGGCAATGAAGACGTGATGATAGACTGCTCATGAATTTTGTATCGTAAGAGTGGATATCACATTTACGAATAAGTGATATTTATCACATTTCTTCATTGCTGCTGGGCATATACAGTCCTTCCCTTTCACTCTTTCTCTCCCCATGACTATGCGTGCGTTTATACTCTTTACTCTTTTACTCTTTTACTTGTTTCAATCATTTGACTGCAGTCATGCTGGAGCAGCGCCTTTTGTCGAGCAAATCGACCCCAGGTCTTATTCTTTGTAAGCCTAGTACTTATTCTATCAGTCTCGCTAGGTCATTCTATCGTTAGGTTACGGGACGTAAACACACCAGCATCGGTTGTCAAGCGATGTTGGGGAGACAAACACAGACACAAACACACACACACACATATATACATATACGCGACGGGCTTCTTTCAGTTTCCGTCTACAAAATCCCCTGACAAGGCTTTGGTCGGCCCGAGGCTATAGTAGAAGACACTTGCCCAAGGTGCCACGCAGTGGGACTGAACCCGGAACCATGTGGTTGGTAAGCAAGCTACTTACCACATAACCACTCCTGCGCCTTATAACAAATAAGCACGTACACATGTACCAAATCTATATGTAAATAAATATTATCAACATTGTACATGACTGTACTATGTAGTCTTCAAAGACAATATTGGTTTCAAATTTCGACAGGAGACCATCACGTTCAAGGACTGGATATCTCGATTGCGTCAGCAGGTCCTTATTTTATTGACCACGATTGGATGAAATCAGAATCAACCTCGGTAGAATTCGAACACAGATCGTAAAAGCGGATTAACTGAAGCGGTGTTCTAACGATTAATATAATGTTAGTTGTTTGTCATTCATCTAATTAATGGAATGTGTGGGAAACCAAAATCGGACTCGATATCAAAATTTCTATTAGAAAAGCGGAATGATGAAAATAACAATAATTACATTTTGTGTGCCTGTATAATTCAATGAAAGCCAATATATATATACACACACAACTGAAAGCCAATATATATATATATAACTTATAAACAAGGGCAAGAGAAAAAAATCCCTAATGCTATTTTGCTCTTTTTTTCTTTTGCCCTTTTTTCTTTTGCTCTTGTTTATAAGTTGTTTATAAATTTAACCTTTAAAGGTATTTTTTAATATGCTGGTAATTGATAAAATTTTTTTCAAAAAATTGTATCCTATATTAGATGTATATATGTATATATATATATATATATATAATATATATATATATACATATATACATCTAATATAGGATACAATTTTTTGAAAAAAATTTATCAATTACCAGCATATTAAAAAATATATATATATATATATATATATTATATATATATATATATCTATATATATATAATATATATAATATATATATATTATTATATATATATATATATTAATAAATAAATTAAAACATATGCATATATATAAACATATATGTACTACCTACCTCTACATGTACATATACACGCATATATGTGAGTACAGGACAGCAAAAGGACGTCGAACACAATGAGAAACGAAAACAGACACAAACCAAAGGAACTGGACATATATTTAAAAACAACAAAAAAATAATATAGAATACAGGACAATTAACACAAAGAAAAAACCCCTTCTTCAGTCGCTAAAGCTTTCATCTACTCTACGTTTCGAAGGATAAAAGCGAGACATATCTTCGACAAGAAACATTTCCTTCCTGCGAAAAGCAAATCAATTAAAATTCTGAGATCTTTTCGCAGAGGGGAAAAATAGTAACAACAGGACAGTAATGACAGTGCAAATTGTAAACAATAGAAGACAGGACAAGGAAAAACAAGATAAGAAGTGCTGTTGACGCCGAACGAAAAAAAGTATTAGAAACGCAGAATTTTTGGGGACGACGAGAAGGAAAAAGAGTGACGTCCATTGCTTAGAAAGAGCCAAGCGAAAGAGACAGCAGCGGAAGTGACGTCGCGGGTGAACGACGGCAAGGCGAGAGAGAGAGAGATACATAAATACTGATATGTGTGTGTGCATATATATATATATATATAGATAGATATATGCAAATAAATGGAACGGAAGAAGCCGTTGAGTATTTGATGCTTTGTGAGTTGGGCGCAAAAGTAACTACAGGGGAAAAAACTTGTGAGTGAAGAAGATAGAAGACCAGCCACTTCCAACGAACAAGAACATATAGTAGTGATTAAAAGAAAAGCGCCTTAGAAAGAGTATGCCCCTGGGTCAGAAGCTGGAACGTACAAGTGTGTGATTCAAGAACAATCTTTTTTGTCGCCCGCTCGTGGATGTGCTAAAAGTCAAGATGTACATGAACTCACTAGATGCTACTCCCGAGGTCTCCTTTCGTAGAATTAGTGTAGGTTTGATGTGTGTTGTCTACATTGCGTGCAGATGACGAAGCACTAGAAAAGTCTAAAGAAGAAAGTATTGTTGTATCATGTATATATATAAGTAGGTATTGTCGGATGTAACCAGTAGATTATTGACGTAGAAAAGGAAGAGAGTATGGCAAGAAAAAAAAACGAGGTCGGGTCAACACGGAAGTTGATTGAGTGGAGAACTTGAAGGAGCTCCGTCTAAACGTTATGTGATGCTGCATTCTCATAGAAAGCTACCTGTCCAAGTGATGAGAAATGAGAGATGAGAGATGGGTGGAACAAGTAGTCGGTAAGAGACGATAGAAGATTCGCATGTTAGTCACGGCCAGTTGATTTATTGATGTCTATAATAGCTACACGGTTTTACGAAATACTTGAAAGCGAGATTCAAGTGATGAATGTCATTAGATCGTTGGTCTCTCGTGTATCTAATTCTACGGAAGCCGTACTGGTGTTTATTATGGAAGTGGGTGAGACAGAGAGTAAGAGAAGGAGAGTTTCAATTTGAAGAACATCATTGTTAAAATTCCCTTTCTCGCTATTTTCCTCTGTCTTTCTCTCTTTTACCGTCTCTTTCTCTCTCTCTCTCTCTCTCCGCGTTACCTGAGTGATATAAAAATGTGTACATTAGGATGAGAATTGACTGTGTTGAAGAGGTTTCCGTTCTTGGCAATGTTATATATTCAAAAGTGTTTTCAAATATCACGGTATTTCTCAAGGAGAATGAGAAATTATAAAATTGTAAGAATACAATGTCTATTTAAAAAAACTGCATTATATTCATATTCATTGCTAGATATGGATGTATTTCCCTTACCTGTAGTTTCTATTTCTTTACGACCCACAAGGGGCTACACACAGAGGGGACAATTCATGAATATTTTTCAGACTTGTAGACATACAAACATTTGTACTACATAACTTTGAGTGTAAAATGTATTGGTAAAACAAATAGATATACGGAAACGTTTCGAGAAACACACAGACGCACAGACGCATACACACACACACGCACACTAATATATATTTCTTTACTACACACAAGGGGCTAAACACAGAGAGGACAAACAAGGACAGACAAACGGATTAAGTCGATTACATTGACCCCAGTGCGTAACTGGTACTTATTTAATCGACCCCGAAACGATGAAAGGCAAAGTCGACCTCGGCAGAATTTGAAATCAGAACGTAACGGCAGACGAAATACTTATTTCTTTACTACCCACAAGGGGCTAAACACAGAGAGGACAAACAAGGGCAAACAAACGGATTAAGTAGATTACATCGACCTCAGTGCGTAACTGGTACTTAATTTATCGACCCCGAAAGGATGAAAGGCAAAGTCGACCTCGACGGAATTTGAACTCAGAACGTAACTGCAGACGAAATACTTATTTCTTTACTACCCACAAGGTGCTAAACACAGAGAGGACAAAAAAGGACAGACAAACGGATTAAGTCGATTATATCGACCCCAGTGCGTAACTGGTACTTAATTTATCGACCACGAAACGATGAAAGGCAAAGTCGACCTCGGCGGAATTTGAAATCAGAACGTAACGGCAGACGAAATACTTATTTCTTTACTACCCACAAGGGGCTAAACACAGAGAGGACAAACAAGGACAACAAACGGATGAAGTCGATTACATCGACCGCAGTGCGTAACTGGTACTTAATTTATCGACCCCGAAAGGATGAAAGGCAAAGTCGACCTCGACGGAATTTTAACTCAGAACATAGCGGCAGACGAAATACCGCAAAGCGTTTCGCCCAGTGTGCTAACGTTTCTGCCAGCTCGCCGCCCTATTAATTCACTTACCACTGAAGCTGATAATGTGAAATAATTACTGCAACTAGCATATCTTTTTGAGTATCCAAATGAAATGATATCATGAGT
>NW_021835965.1:87500-92500 GCF_006345805.1 Octopus sinensis | reverse complement strand
AATGTTTGGCGTAAGTTTGTAATATTTGTGGATATTTTGTTGAACTTACATTGAAGATTGTTACGCTGTTGAACTTTTGTTCAGTGTTCTTGGTAAAACACCCTATTTTTTTTAGCTCGAGGCAGTCTTTGTCAACGTTTCCCCCTTGTGTGAAGAGGGAAAATATTGTTATATTTTGTGAAAAAAACAAAACAAAATAAAACAAAACAAAAAACACACACAAAACATGGATAAATCGCCAATTATATTGTCAAAAACTATTAATGAACCTGGCACAAGTTCTTGGAAGAGTGCCAAGCGCAGAAAACAGCACAGCATTGATAAACATGCCGCCTGGAAAAGATTTTATGCAGGGGAAGAAAGGAAGTAATTTTGCGGCAGCAGCCACTATTTCAAAAGAATTAATCAACTACGGAAGTAACGAATTAGGAAAGTAAAAAGGAATAATGAAAAGGGAGAGGAGCGAAACTGTGAGTACTCCTCCCAGTGAAACCACTCATAATGCACTACAGTGCACAGTCATTTACAAGTCGTTTGTTGTAAAAACAAGAAACTGGACAATGGGAGTAAGAAGGCGGTGGAGCTGTGCCTCAGTCCAGTTTGGAATGACGTGGCATACATCACAATAGGAGTGAAGTATGCTACAACAGAAGTACGGTTTAAAACGGAAGAAAAGGCGAAGTAAGCGTTGACGACACCGTTAAAAACGGTGGAGGTGGTACACCTACCTACTTATCTTGGAAGGCGGACTTCCAAGATTAAGGTAGGAGATATCCCACCAGAAGTAGACCGCGCTTGGCTGGTAGCAGCCATAATAAAAGGGTTGGAGAATAAAATAACACTCCTCGAAATCCAAGCGCTGGGATTGCAGAATTGGCACGGGCGAGGACTCGTGATGATTATACGAGCAGCCCCCGCTGGTTTAGAAAACATCATACATTCTATACAGGTGGGGGAAACTAAGCTGAGAGTTATGGTAGAGGGAGGAAGCCTCGTTGCTACAAGTGTGGCCAAAAAAGGCCGAATTATGGCCGAGTGTCAACTTCCTCCAAAAAAAGCAGTGAATCCTCCACCTGTCGAAAAACAAATGGAAAAAGAAAAGTAAATATATGAAAAGCCAAGTGAAAAAACATCTGAAAATCAAATAGAAGAGGAAATGGAAGGAGCCAAATATATATAGATGTATATATGAACATACACACATGCACACACACACACATATATGTACAAACGAAACGATATATTGTGTTCATGTTGTGTCCGTTTTTAACGAGGAGTCCTATAATGACGCAGCGGCCATAAAATTGGCAGAATAATAAAATAAAACAAAAATAATTACAAAAAATATGAAGGGGAAAAGAAAGCAATCTGTACATGGACACCATTTTTTAATTTTGTTTATTCATTTGTTTGTTATTGTAACATATTTTTTTTGCACCAGCACCGATAATTGATTCAAATAATCACACTTCTTTTATCTTTTATGTCTGCGCTGCGCAAAACAATTTCGTTTTGTGCAGGTATATATATATATATATATATATATATATATATATATATACCAATTAAGGACTGAACACGAAAAGTGGACAGTCAAATGCTAGATATAGACGTCAACTCGCCATTCACCACAAAAGATTATGTTCTCCGATCAAACTCAACACAGTTTGATCGAGAACATAATCTTTTGTGGTGAATGGCGATTTTGACGTCTATATCTAGCATGTTGACTGTCCACTTTTCGTGTTCAGTCCTTAATTGGTATATATAAATATTTTAATCTTCGGATTCTTTTTTAATATACTAGACCACTGGTCTTAATTGATAAATATCAATTTCTACCCTTAATTAATTTATATATATATATATATATATATATAATATAATCTCTACATGTATGCATATATATATATATATATATATATATATAATATATATATATATATATATATAATATTATATATATATATATGTATATATATATATAGTATGCCATATATATATGTATATATATGTATATATATATATACACATATATATATAATGTATGCACACAACATATATATACGTATCTATTTATATTATATATTTATGATATTTATATAATATATATAATATTTATATAAAATATATAATATATATGATACATGTATTATGTGTGTACATGTGTGTGTGTGCGTATTCATGTATATAGTTATATATGTAATATATGTATTTTTCCATGTATAAGTGTGTGAGTGAGCATATGTAATTTCACGTGGGCATACAGGTTTTTATGATTTAAGAGATAGTATCTTCATTGAAATATCTTAAGATTGTTCGTCTGTGAGAATGGTACGTGAGCTTAAACTAGCAGTCATTGTGAGTGTGTGTGTATATATATATATATGCACATATACACACATATATATGAAAACACACACAAATACACACTCTCACATACATATTTTTAAAAGCTACTTGTATTTTCAAAAAATACGTAAAATGAATATACATAAGAAAAATATAACTGCATCTGAAAATTTTGACGTATTTGAACGATTAATCCAATTATGATGGTGCGTTAGCTTGACGATGGGTCATTATAAATGTCACAATAATGATAACGGCAATGAGTAAGACAAGCAGAGAAATCACTGATGATAATAATAATAATAATAATGATATAATAATAATAATAATAATAATAATAATAATAATAATAATAATAATAACAATAATAATAATGATAATAATGATAAGGAAATAAAAAAACACGATCAAAACTTCAAAGAACTTATTCGCATTTATGATTCTACGTGAAAGTTAAAAGCAATCTTCTGGTCTAAAACTGAAGGAAAATAAGAAGATCTGAAGCGGAATAATGAAAAAATAATTATTGGAATTATTATCTGTAGGCGATGTTCTATCATATCTTTGGTCATGATGTTAAAAAAAACGAAGTGAGGATCTGAGGGAGAAGAGGAAGAAGGAGAAGTAGGAGAAGAAGAAGAAGCAAAAGAAGAAGAAGAAGAAGAAGGAGAAGAAGAAGAAGAAGAAGAAGGAGAAGAAGAAGAAGAAGAAGAAGGAGAAGAAGAAGAAGAAGAAGAGGAAGAAGAAGAAAAAGAAGAAGAAAAGAAGAAGAAGAAGAAGAAGAAGAAGAAGAAATATTTAGTTGAAGATAATATGTCAAACCCGAAATATTCTACAATTTTCTGCTTATATTTCTGTGTAAGTCAGCGTATCTTTCATACCTATAGTGAGTCTTGCGACACACTAAAAGACATCCTCAGTGTTATATTACAAAAGTGGCAGCTTGTAGAATCGCTTTCCGCGCCGGGCAAAATGCTTAGCGGCATGTTGTCCCACTATACGTTCTGAGTTCAACTTTCACCGGGGTTGAATTTGCCTTTAATTTTTTGGAAGTCGATGTAACCAACTTTACTCTTCTCCCGAAATTGCTGGCCTTATGTCTATAGTATTGTTTATTAAGGAAGCACTCCGTCGGTTACGACGACAAGGGTTCCGGTTGATCCGAATCAACGGAACAGCCTGCTCGTGAAATTAACGTGTAAGTGGCTGAGCACTCCACAGACACGTGTACCCTTAACGTAATTCTCGGGGATATTCAGCGTGACACAGAGAGTGACAAGGCCGGCCCTTTGAAATACAGGTACAACAGAAACAGGAAGTAGGAGTGAGAGAAAGTTGTGGTGAAAGAGTACAGCAGGGATCACCACCATCCCCTGCCGGAGCATCGTGGAGCTTTAGGTGTTTTTCGCTCAATAAACACTCACAACGCCCGGTCTGGGAATCGAAACCGCGATCCTATGACCGCGAGTCCGCTGCCCTAACCACTGGGCCATTGCGCCTCCACAGTATTGTTTATATTACATGTGTGTCGTGAAAATATGAAGTTTGAATAATATCTCTTGGGTATTTTTCTTCTTTTGCTAACACGACGTCCTGCAGGATGCAGCAGAAAAAAAATCCTTATCAGCTTTTCTGTTTTTCATAAAAGTTTTAACAGCAAACGCTAGTTGAGCACTTTCCAAATAATAACGATAATTGCAGACAACGATAAAACATTAGCTACATGAAGACATCATTACTATTTGCCTAACTTTACGGGCGTCACGACACTGGTCGCTTAAATTATAGAACGTAATTATGTCACACTCTGTACTCCACAGGTTGTCTAACAGAACGCTTAATTTGACTTTCCAATTAAAAGCTATTTAATATGACGTGCAATGTAAAAGATATAATATATATATAATACATGTATTATGTGTGCGTGTGCGTGCGTATGCATGTATATAGTTATATATGTAATATATATATTTTCCCCTTAATACGACGCTCTATTTAAGAACTACATAATACGACGTTCTATTTAAAAGCTTTTTAATACGACGTTCTATTTAATGGCGATTTAAAGCGACGTTCTATTTAAGAACTGTATAATACGACGTTCTATTTAAAAGCTTTTTAATACGACGTTCTATTTAAAAGCTATTTAATGCGATTTTCTATTTAAGAACTATATAATACGACGTTTTATTTAAAAGCTTTTTAATACGACGTTCTATTTAATGGCTATTTAATACGACGTTCTATTTAAGAACTATATAATACGACGTTTTATTTAAAAGCTTTTTAATACGACGTTCTATTTAATGGCTATTTAATACGACGTTCTATTTAAGAACTATATAATACGACGTTCTATTTAAAAGCTATTTAATACGACGTTCTATTTAATGGCTATTTAATGCGACGTTCTATTTAAGAACTATATAATGCGACGTTCTATCTAAAAGCTATTTAATACGACGTTCTATTTAATGGCTATTTAATGCGACGTTCTATAAGAACTATATTTAAAAGCTATTTAATACGACGTTCTATTTAATGGCTATTTAATGCGACGTTCTATTTAAGAACTATATAATACGACGTTCTATTTACAAGCTATTTAATACGATACTTTAGCCAATGGCTGTTTAATATGACGTTCT
>NW_021835965.1:75000-77500 GCF_006345805.1 Octopus sinensis | reverse complement strand
AACTACTACTACCACTACTACTACCTACTACTACTATACTACTACACTACAGCACTGACTTTGACTTGTGTACCACCTCAGATGTAGTTTGTGTGATGAATTACACCTACAACTAAGTAATCGTTTTTTTGTATAGGGAAATTAAAAACTTTATGATTTCCGCCATCGTCATTGTCCTCGTCGTCGTGGTCATCGTCGACGTCGTTGTCGTCATCGTTGTCGCTGTCGTGGTTGTGATCGTGGTCGTCCTTACCGTCGTTGTCGTAGTCGTCGTCGTTGTCATCGTCATCGTGGTCATCGTTGTCATCGTTCTCGCCGTTGTCGCGGTCATCGTTGTCATCGTTGTCGTAGTCGTCATCGTAGTCGTCGTCGTTGTCGTCGTAGCCGTGGTCATCGTTGTCATCGTTGTCGTCGTGGTCGTCGTTGTCGTTGTAGCCGTGGTCATCGTTGGCATCGTTGTCATCGTGTCATCGTCATCGTCATCGTCATCGTCATCGTCATCGTGGTCATCGTTGTCGTTGCGGTCGTAGCCATCGTTGTCATCGTGTACGTGGCCATTGTTGTCGTCTTTGTCGTCGTGGCCGTGGTCGCCGGTGTCGGAGTCGTCGTTGTCGTGGTGGTCGTAGTCGTCATCGTCGTCGTCGTGGTCGTCACTTTCCTCCTCCTTCTTCTCCTCCTCCTCCTCCTCCTCCTCGTTATCAATTACGTCTTCTAACACTTCACATAATCGTTGGCGTTGTCATCATCACACCACCACCAACATCACCATCATCAACATCGCATCCACCAACATAGCAGCACCACTATCACCACAATTTTCACCAATACTACAGTATCCAACCACCACCACCACCACCACTCACCACTAACCACAGCAACAGCAACAACAAGAGAAACACAGAGCACATTAGCACAATTGGCCTCACCAGGAATATCAACATCACCACAACCACCGCCGAAACCACCGCCATCACTACCATCGCCACCACACCACCACCACCACAACTACCACTACCACCACCACTTCTGTCTCCAGAATCAGCGCTCATACGACTACTATTATATTCCAAACACCACCATCGCCATCAAACCACACTGTCGTACCACGACTACACAACTACTACGCCAGCACAAACACTGCTACTACTACTACTACTACTACTACTAGCAGCACTGACTTTGACCTTGTGTACCCCCTCAGCTGTAGGTGTGTGATGAATTACACCTACAACTAAGTGAAATCGTGGGTTTGTATAGGAAAAATTAAAAACTTTCGTTATAATTCGTCATTGTCGTCGTCGTCGTCGTCATCGTTATCGTGGTCGTGGTCGTGGTCGTGATCGTGGTCCTGGTTGTGGCCGTGGTCGTCGTTACCATCGTTGTCGTAGTCGTCGTCGTTGTCGCCGTTGTCTTGGTCATCGTTGTCGCCGTTGTCGTGGTCATCGTTGTCGTAGCCGTCGTCGTTGTCATCGTCATCGTGATCATCGTTGGCATCGTCGTTGTCGTGGTCGTCGTTGTCATCGTTGTCGTCGTTGTCGTAGTCGTCATCGTTGTCGTAGTCGTCGTCGTTGTCGTCGTAGCCGTGGTCATCGTTGGCATCGTTGTCGTCGTGGTCTCGGTCATCGTCATCGTGGTCGTCATTGTCATGGACATTGGTGTCGTCGTGGTCGTGGCCATCGTTGTCATCGTTGTCGTGGCTATCGTTGTCGTCGTGGACTTGGTCATCGTCGTCGTCGTTGTCGTCAGCGTCATAGTGGTCATCGTTGTCGTTGCAGTCGTAGCCATCGTTGTCGTCTTTGTCGTGGTGGTCGTAGTCGTCATCGTTGTCGTCGTGGTCGTCGTCGTCGTGGTCGTCACTTTCCTCCTCCTTCTTCTCCTCCTTCTCGTTATCGATTTCGTCTTCTAACACTTCGCATAATCGTTGGCGTTGTCATCGCCGTCGTCATCATCATCACATCACCACTACAAGCATCATCATCATCATCACACCACCACGACTACCATCACCAACATCGCATCCACCAACATAGCAGCACCACTATCACCACAATTTCCACCAATACTACAATATCCACCACCACCACCACCACCACCACCACCACCACCACCACCTCCACCACCACCACCACTACCAACACCACCACTACTACTACTACTACTAGCAGCAGCATCACTGACTTTGACCTTGTGTACCCCCTCAGCTGTAGGTGTGTGATGAATTACACCTACAACAAAATGAAATCGTGTATTTGTATAGGAAAAATGAAAAACTTTTATAATTTCCGCCATCGTCATTGTCCTCATCGTCGTGGGAGTGGTCGTCGTGGTCGCTACGTTCTGAGTTCAAATTCCGCCGAGGTCGACTTTGCCTTTCATCCTTTCGGATCGATTAAATAAGTACCAGTTACGCACTGGGGTCGATATAATCGACTTAATTCGTTTGTCCTTGTTTGTCCTCTCTGTGTGTAGCCCCTTGTGGGTAGTAAAGAAATAGGTATTT